>NC_061833.1:5815449-5842949 GCF_019202785.1 Penaeus chinensis
CTTTGAGAATCGACCCAACTTGAAGGCAGGGCTCTGAGAATCGACCCAACTTGAAGTCAGGGCTCTGAGAATCGACCCAAGTTGAAGTCAGGGCACTGAGAATCGACCCAAGTTGAAGTCAGGGCACTGAGAATCAACCTAAGTTGAAGTCAGGGCTCTGAGAATCGACCCAAGTTGAAGTCAGGGCTCTGAGAATCGACCCAAGTTGAAGTCAGGGCTCTGAGAATCGACCCAAGTTGAAGTCAGGGCACTGAGAATCGACCCAAGTTGAAGTCAGGGCTCTGAGAATCGACCCAAGTTGAAGTCAGGGCACTGAGAATCAACCTAAGTTGAAGTCAGGGCACTGAGAATCGACCCAAGTTGAAGTCAGGGCACTGAGAATCGACCCAAGTTGAAGTCAGGGCACTGAGAATCGACCCAAGTTGAAGTCAGGGCACTGAGAATCGACCCAAGTTGAAGTCAGGGCTCTGAGAATCGACCCAAGTTGAAGTCAGGGCTCTGAGAATCGACCCAAGTTGAAGTCAGGGCACTGAGAATCGACCCAAGTTGAAGTCAGGGCTCTGAGAATCGACCCAAGTTGAAGTCAGGGCTCTGAGAATCGACCCAAGTTGAAGTCAGGGCTCTGAGAATCGACCCAAGTTGAAGTCAGGGCACTGAGAATCGACCCAAGTTGAAGGCAGGGCTCTGAGAATCGACCCAAGTTGAAGTCAGGTCACTGAGAATCGACCCAAGTTGAAGGCAGGGCAGTTCAAAGAAAGTACACTGACTGGATGTTTGTAAATGTGTGAAGGGAACTAACCATTGCTCGTTGCAAATTGTGAAGATTTGTGCTACGAGTTATCACCATTTGCATTCATGTTGTTTAGTATATAAATGGTAAACACACTAATATTACTTTAAAAAAAACAGATATGTTATAGCAACTCACTAACACAATGTTGACATATAAAACTGCTGCAAAAATAGTTTGTTGACATTGACGCAAACGGTATGATTTATCAGTATTGACATTTTCTGTTATTTATTTCACTGTTATTTTATTTTTTATGATGAAACAATGCAACAGGGGAAGTGTTTGTCATGGTGTTGATGTGTGAGTAATTGAGTGACCGATTGACTGTGTGCATGCGCGGGCTGACACACACACACACACACACACACACACACACACACACACACACACACACACACACACACACACACACACAGACATACACACACATACATACATACACATACACATATATACATACATACAATTCATATATATATATATATATACACACACACACACATATACATTTACATACACACACACACACACACACACACACACACACACACACACACACACACACACACACACACACACACACACACACACACACACACACACACATATACACATATACATATACATACATATATTTATAGATAGTTATATAGGTGTGTGTGTGTGTGTGTGTGTGTGTGTGTGTGTGTGTGCGTGCATGTATGTATGTATGTATGCATGCATATTGTAGGAATATTATTTAGGAGTGTGCAAGGATTTTTTAAAAGGGGGAATGAGCCAAGCGAGCATGGCGAGAGGTTCTGGCCACGCCCCCTTTTGCCCCCAGCGCTACGATACCGTATGTGTAAGCAGTGTGTGGATATATAGAGAGAGTTGTGAAGGGTGAAAACACATAGTTGATACTATGGTAGAAAAAAAACACGATGTAAAACTAGATTAGGTTTTACATTGTGCGTTTTTTCTACCAGAGAGAGTTGTGTACAGCTGTAGTTTTTTTTATCCAGTTAAATTCTTTACATATTTATTTTCTTTACTGATTATTTGTTATATGAATTGGAGAAATGTTCCCTCTCATCAAGTTTAAAATTTTCCTTACTTTTCATATAAAAACCTAAGGAGTAAATGTAGATAGATATTTATCAAGGATAAAGAATCTGTATTTAATGCTCTATTAATCTCGAGAATTCAGTCATAAGTGAATCCGGTCGTGGAGACAAAACCCATTACATTGCAAAAGTGTTCTTTGCAAATAGCTGACAGTTGGAAGTAGGTAAATATCATGTGCTTTCTGTCGCTTGATACTGAAAGACTGAGATTTTTTTTACTAGTTTAGAAACATTTATGGTGACCAGTTGGGATGAAATTGTGAATTTTTATTTTTTTTGTTTTTGTACTGTATCATTTTACATTCCTATTTATATTTTTAAAACTTTTTTTGTTAGAGTATGGGTTGTAGTTTTTTTAGATGCATTTGTTTATGTTTTCTTTTTTTTCAGAAGACTTTACAGAAACAGTTTTCATTAAAGAATTAAAGATATGGCATGTATCAATATTTTGAATGTTCAGTTGTTATTCATATCATTGGCATCAATAATTACTGTATCAGTATCCAAATTATCACAGTATCAATAATGTTCTTAAATTTTAGCTTTTACATGCTATACTCTGCAAAAAGAGCTCACCAAAAGTCAGGTAGAATGCTGAATAACTATACACTAGATACTGTAGTGATGTACTTATATGGCCAGGTGGAACTGCACATGCGATACATCCAGCTGCAACGTCTCCTGCAGGAGAAGATGTCTGACCTGGAGCGGTTGTGTCACCAGGAGAAGTCTTTGCTGGCTGGTAAGTTGGCGTCATCCCCTGTGCGTCACGCCTTCAACATCGCCCACGCCCGCCTGCTGGACTGGTTGAGGGCTCAGCGTCGGCTTCTCCCGCCCGAACGGGACCTCACCTGCCTCATCCCGACCTCACTTTCCACCTCCACCTCCACCATCCACAACCTGTCTGCTGCTGCCCACCATCCACACACCACCACTACTACCCCCCGGCATCACTCGGGTGCCTCACACTCACACAAGCACCCAGCCACCGTCACCATGCACGGCCACATTCACCACACCACTCCCACCACCCTTTCTTGCAGGGATGACGTCCCTCGCCTCGAAGACCTCGGCAGAGCGTACACGCGAAGGATGTCGGGTAGAATGTCGCCGCAAGTCCATGACAATAAGAACCAGATGACAACTGGGGACATAAAGAATGAGAGTAGAAGGACGGATGAGATCAGTGCTCTATATTCACCGTCTTGTAAAGTGATAAATGCGAATATTTTTCAACATCAGGAAAATCAGGGTAATGTACAGGGCTTCATGGGGTGGGATGCAAATATTTACTCGGACGGCAGTATAGATTCTCACCTTATTTACGGTTCAAATGCGAATAACAGAATGTCTTGGGGTTTGAATACCTTCCACGCCAATCAGACTAACGAATACCATAGTTTGCCATGTTCTGGGAGGACTTCTTATCCTCCTTTGCCAACTAGTTGCAATGATCCTCTGTGCAATGCAAACCACTCGCCGGGGTTTGCTGTTCAGAAGAGACAACAGGAAGGTGGTGGGGTTACAATGCAGGACGGGGAGGGTAAAGCTTTCCAGAGCCACCGTCGAGCTCTCAGTGCCGAGGCTTGGAGGTGGCCGAGGGACAGAGACAACTGGCACGAGATGCAAAAAAGCAGGAATGAATCCGTAACACCGTTTTCCACATTCTTAGGTCTTGATGCGGTTTCTAAAGAGGGTAATGTGATCATAAAGTCAAAGGGGAGTTACCAAAAAAGGGGGAGCTTACATAGGAAGGACAGCTTTAAGAAAGAGCAAATTATGCAAAATAGTCGCACCGGGAGGGATCCAGATATGCTGAAGAAGAAAGCGGAGGATGATCCTAGGAGGGGTAAAGCCGAATACAAAATGAGCCGGGCATCATCTGTCTCCTGTATGCCAAATGATCAGTGCCTCATGTATGACTCGGTTATAAAAGAGCTCAAAAGTTCCGTGACTCAGGAACCTCAGAACGGCGAGGGACCGAAGTCTCCCTTCGAGAAAATGAGTCTTAGTGGCTTAGAAGAGTATGACCGTAGTCCTAAGCACACGTCAAGCATAAAGGGACCCACAGAATTCAACTTCAGCAGTTCTAGTTTGCCACACAGAAAGGGCTCTAAAACGAGAAAGAAAAAAGATGCGCTACATCCTAAGAAATGCAGTTCTTTAGACGAAGACAAACTGACTAGTATATTTGGATCTGATGATAATCAGAAAATTGAGTATGGTCTTGAGGATAACATAGATTCTTGTTCTGAGATTTCATCACATGTACGATCATCAGATCTTCATATGCACCCATTTCTGTCTCTGCCGTTTGCATCTGCAAGATTCGCGCCTTCTCCCTCGGAGAGTCATCCTCACATGGTGCGAGGGGGCTCCTTCCATGCGCCTTACAGATCTCGGCAGAACTCGGAGGAGAGACCAAGGAGCCTCTCAAGATCCAAAAAATCTCAGGTTTCTTCGAGCACTTCATGGGAGTCTACTAAAAACACGCACAAGCAGAGGTCCTGCACTTCTCTTTGTGAGGGTTCTGGGGAGAAAATTAGGGACAGTACAAATAAGAAGGGCGTGCCACCAATATCGCGATCGGAGTCGCTCAGATCTTCCCGTGGCTCTTCCACGTCCTTTATCACGAGAGAATGTATAAAAGGCTCCTGCACTCATAGCACGAAGCCAAGGCAGTCGAATCGCATTCCTTTCAAACTAGGTCATGGTGGGGAAAATAAGCAGGAAATCATAGATGGATCTGATTCTTATATAATGAGCCGAATTGTAGGTGGTTACATGAAAGATGATAACGTTGGTAAGGAAAATTTATCCAAAAGTGGAAGTCCTGCAGCCTGGAAAAAATCGTGGAGGGACGATCGGCAGAGAACCCATCCTCCAGTAAACGAAATGTTCTCAAAGAAACCAGAATGGAATAGCTGCCATACTGAGAAAAATAAGCGTAGAAATGCAAGTCTCTCTCGAAGGGATGTAGGCCACAAAGATGTGGAGCGTGAATCGGAAGCAAGAGGTTGCATGGGTACAAACTGGATGTTCCCATCGCCAAAGAATGATGAAACAAGATCATGGCAGACGTCGCGTAAGGCCTCATCCAAGTCTCTGCCTAAACAGAAGTCTTGGCACGCCCGACAAGAGCCATCCTTACATCATCAGCCTCACAATCGGGAGCACCAGCAGCACCATGAACGTAAAACTAGACCAAATTCATTATACTCCTGGACTGGAAGTTGTGAAGGTATCAGTTCTGCAACAGATCACTCTGGAAGGACTGTAGTATCCGCACGCTCTCGGTCTCTTTGCACTGATTCACTCGTTACTCCAGCACGTGAAGTAAATAATTCTGCAGGAGATGTGTATCGCTTTGCTCCAGCCCCACAGGAGCCAAGGCTGCGTTCAGATTCTATGGAAGCACGCTGGTCCTCAGACAACTCCCTAGAGGATCGACCACCCGACCGTCGAGGTGCTACCACTAACTATGATAGTCTATACTCAGAGATATCCAGTGAGTCATCTGTATATGGCACACCTCAGCCTAGGGACTGTCTTGTACCTCGAGAAGACAGAGGTGTCTTGTCAGATGATGAAGCTTCTGTTGACCTTGATGCTACTCCTCGCACCCGGAGGAATGTTGCCCCACGTCGACGGAAGTCTCAAGGGTGCAGATCAAGTGACGACGTACCAAGGGCAGTCAGAGCAGTGGGGGAGAGGAATGCCTTTACCCCTCCTGCAACATCATACCCATCATCCTCATGGCCTGGCATGTCTACCAGAATGTCCTCCCCTGCCTCTAGTTCCCCAAGTGGTGAATGGTTCCAGGCTGCAGAGGTGAGCCGGACAGTGGGGGCACTGGCTGACTCCCTTACCGCATACCGTGCCAACCTTGTTTAAATAAATGATTATTGGTGTTTTTCTTTATATATATCTATTTCAGCCTCACTAGGATTTCATGTTTTCTATGTTTTTGAAATCTGTTCCCTTAATCCTAGCACAGCCTAATGCAGTGGCAATTTATTTATAAGAGAGAGTTCCTGTTAGTGTATATGATTTATTTAACCTATCATGAGCATGTTAATGTTTTAAGCATGTTTTCCTATATGGAATATAATAGATGACCTGATACTGTAGCTCTAGCATGAAGCACAATGATTTAAACCATTCCATTATTGTCTCTGATTTAAAGTTTGAAAGATTATAAAGCCTATTATCAATATACTTGTACCTTTCACTGTAAATATGATAGTGCACTCCCTAGCTTTGAGATACTTACTATAATTCATGAGATTGGCAAATTTTCAGTTTCTCAGGAGATTTACTATGAACACCTATGTGAACTTCTTCATAGTTCATTGTGGTTATTTATAGTTACCAGTTTTAAAGCTCAAAATAATAGTAAATCTCCTGATTATGTTAAATGCTTTGACTGCAGACTGTTTGGTGTCACTATGACAAACTTGCCTCTAATCACACTTCTCTGTAGTTCTTACCTACTTGCCATCAGTTGGACTGATCTACAGTGATGCTGTGTTTATGGCCACAGTCATGATGAGAGCATTCAGATCTCAGTACATCCTAGCACATCCTCCATCTGAGATTGACGCTTCATTGCCTGGTATGGTGGTTTCTTCCTCAGCATGGAGAGCCCAGGGTTTCCGCATCCCCCAGCACCCGGTGTCCGGCCGTCCACACCAGCACCTGTACCATCACCATCACCACCACCAGCACCACCACCACCACCACCACCGGCAACTGCTTCCTGCCTCCAGCACCACCTCATCCCCCCTGCCTACCTCCTCTAGGGTGCTGCCCCCACCCATCCAGTATCGCATACCCCCTGCCAGCCCTTGTAGTGCCCAGAACCCCATAAGACCCCCACAAGATCAATGGGGTGCAATGTCCTCCACCAACTCCCAGTCTCATGCCCCTTCACCACTTCATCACCATCGGCAGCACCAACAACAACAGCAACAACTACAACAACAACAATATCTCCAACTCAACTGTTCCCCTGGTGCTGTCCGGAGGCCACATGTGTCTTCTGAGTGTAGCTCTCCAGCCCAAACTATTCACACTCCTCTTGGCTCTGTACCATCTGTCGCTCAGCAGCAATGGCAACAGCGTAAACCACACTCTTGGGATAACTTGCTTTCCACAAGGGCATTTGGTGGATATGGGTTTGGCTATGGGTTTATTGATACGATCCCCCCTCGTGGAGCTGGCAGGGGTGAGAAGTTGCGGTCAGTTAGCACCCATCGCTTGAGGGAGGAGGACAAGGAAAATGTGGCAGGCGGTGGGGGAGGGGTGCGACCTTCGCCGCGATCATCAGAGAATCTTGTTTCCCCTCTGGATGGCTCCTGCTTTTCTTGTGACTGCTTAAATCTCGATCCAGCACCTCTTCACACATGCCTCTTTTCCAAGCCTAAGAGCACTGAAAGCCTCTTGGCACCACGTTCCCTCCACCCTGCTGCCTCTGACTCAAGCTTGGCAGGAGATCCTCAACATACTAGGCGACGTTCTCGAGCTGCTTCCTTAGCTGACTGCCTTGGTGCCACCAGACACTCTCCTCCAGACCAGGATGAAATGACGCACCTGTGACACTGTTAAAGGTTCATTTTGTTAATGCATTTCACTTCCTGTAATTCTTTTATTAACATTGTTTTTTAACTACCTTACAAAAAAATACAGTAAATGTATATCTTTGATACTTATAAGGCAAATGAATTTATAGTTTTAAAATGAAGGGTTAGTAGATGTACACTTTTTCTAATGAAGCACATTTTAGAATCCTCGTATAGCCAGTCCCTTCTTACAAGGATAAATGATAGAATACCCTTCAACAAAGACAGCTTTGCACCTTGTATCATACCCAATATTGATTTTAAAAATATTGTAGTGAAGATGGTTAGATGAACTATACTTCACAATAGGTAGTAAGCTCTTTCTTGTCTATGAGAAGTAGAGATGCACAAGAATTTTGACAGTGTAATTGTAGATATTTTCTCAAAGAATTAATCATTGCAAGATTCTCAGATACTGAGTCACAGCAAGATATGCAGTTATAGATACAAAACAATTATTTCTAGACATTTGAAAACTCATCTCTGGAAAGTACGATAGGAGTTTAGAAATGATCAAGTAATTACATAGGTATTTCATTGTAACCATTTTACAAAATGATACAGGCTGAACCTCTGTGGATACTGATCTGTGGTCCTTTGGCTTGATCAGCTCAGAGGTAACACAGGGATCCGTGTCTGGCGGCCACATCTCTTTTTTTTTTTTTTACACCTGCTAGTCCCTGCAAGTCCTGCTGTAATTGTTCTCTGCTTACATTCAGTGTAATTTAAGTTAGCTGTTTACCTGTATGACATAATGGAAGCTGAAATATATATATTAATCTATACCCATATCACCTAAACCAAACTAGCTTTCTTTTTTTACGGTATGTTATATTTTTGCATATGCTTCGTCTAACTATTTCCTTGTGCCAATATCTCAGATATATTTGTGGAACGACATACCATGTAGGGAGTCAGTGATCTTAGGCTAGACAAATGGCTTACTTTAGATGTACTGGTACAGGTAAATATTGATGCTGGTAGATTGGAAAAGCCTCTCGTTTGTTCATTGAAAGATACATTTGTGAGTTTAAAGGATTAGAGAGGTTCAGCCTGTAGATTTATTTTGATTAGTGTATTTTCATGAATGAATCCAGCAATGAGCATTCATCATAATATGAAAAATTCGATTATGTATTTATTTGATATGCCATTTTCATTCTGGTTGAGAGAATAAATGTAGGAACGAGGGGTATAATGAGGACTGAGATGGTGATTATCACTATTGGACAAGTAAACTACTGTATCAGGATATTTTATAGTAAATTTTGATTTTCAGATGTATTCTTTTCACTTCACTGCTGAAGTGCTTGATCTAAATTTAATATAGACTCGAAGTTGAATATCAAACTATAAGAGGCTGTAGACGCTGTCATGAACATGGGTTAAGAAAGAGAGACTTTTTTTTACCTATTTATTTCATGTACCATTCTTTTACGACTAAGTGATATTCTATAGACTGCATACTGTATGTGTTGCAGTCTCAGCTGATATTCTGGTAAGTCCTAGAGAAAAAATATAAACATAAGTGTAGAAGTGGACTTTAGAATATCAAGCCACTGTATGTATGGGCATGATATAGCAAAGGCAATGTTGGGTACTATAGACTGCCATGTTGAAATACATTTCGGTTATTATAGATACTACACTGTACGGATTTTTCCAGAAACTCAGAGACATTAGGAGATGTGTGGGATGGATGACCTCGAAATCGACAGGTATTCTTTTTTCACTTTTTTCCTCTCTTTTTTGGATCACGCGAGTGATTAGCAATTATTGTACAACTGTATTGTCTCTAACAATATGAATATTTTGTTAATTTGTAATGTGCCATAGTAGATATTAGTGATGCATATGTAACATGTGCCAAAACAAGGTCTCAGTAAATGTAAAACAGTATTTCAAAGTTTGACATGAACAATACTGGGAGAAATGCAACCACTGACATTAACTATATTAAATATAGCATTATTATTCATCATGAAATATATATATATATATATATTTCCCTCTTTGTTCATCCTTTAACTGCATCGACTACTCATCTTTGAGATAAGATTTATATATTTTCATTATGATGGTACTCTATCTAGAAAGCTATGGACTGCAATAAGAAAAGAGTCGATTGTCAAAAGCATACGCCAGAATATTGGAAGCGTCGAGAGCCAGACTGGGCCCCGGGGTAATTATTTTCGCTTGTACTCCGCATTCCCTGATGATGCTGGAGCTGAATTCTACTGATTTCCAAGTCAGTTTTCTCTTATATGGATGATTTGATATTGATATGTTAATTTCAGTAACGTTAATAGATAAAAAACACATTCTTCATGGCGACTTAAAGATTTATTCGGCGCAAAAGAGTTAACTTTTTTTTTTACATAACTAGTAGACAATTCTGGGCTTGCTCTCAAGAAATTAAATCGGAAATTTCGTTATTCAGATCGCCAGTTGGATAGAAGAAATATTGTTTTTGTCATTTCAGTTAATTGCTATGACCCACGCAAGTATCCAGTAAAATTATATTCAGAGGCAACCCATTTTGCGGTACGGGTCGAGGAGTTGTTCCCCATAGCCCTCCCCCTCTCGACGCTTTTGCAGAATATCAGCAGTCCCTTCTGCTTCCAAGGGCACCGCTAAGCGTTAATGTATCATCTGCTAATTTGACTCTTATATGCAAATCACATAGTCCCCATTGGCATATGTCACGGATAGAAGAGTTGAGACTGGAGGTTCACAGACTTGGAAGTGGAAGGGTGCTGTACACATACATACGTATTAGCCCAAGCAACATGCACACGCAACACGCACACGCAACACGCACACGCAACACGCACACGCAACACACACACGCAACACACACACGCACACACACGCACACACGCACACAGCACACACGCACACAGCACACACGCACACAGCACACACGCACACAGCACACACGCACACAGCACACACGCACACAGCACACACGCACACAACACGCACGCACACAGCACACACGCACACAGCACACACGCACACAGCACACACGCACACAGCACACACGCACACAGCACACACGCACACAGCACACACGCACACAGCACACACGCACACAGCACACACGCACACAGCACACACGCACACACGCACACAGCACACACGCACACAGCACACACGCACACAGCACACACGCACACAGCACACACGCACACAGCACACACACACACACACAGCACACACACATATATAGTACACACGCACACACGCACACACGCACACAACACACACGCACACAACACACACGCACACAGCACACACGCACGCAGCCCACACGTACACAGCACACGCACACAACACACACGCACGCAGCACACACGCACGCAGCACACACGCACGCAGCACACACGCACACAACACACATACAACACACATACATCATACATACAACAGACACAACACACACAATCATATAGAAAGAGTAGGTAATTGAAATTATTACAAACTACCAAGCGATAATAAGACACATCCATGAAACTTCTTTCAAAAGTATATATATATATATATATATATATATATATATGTATATGTATATATATAAATATAAATATATATATATATAATATAATATAATATAATATATATTCACACACACACACACACACACACACACACACACACACACACACACACACACACACACACACACACACACACACACACACACACACACACACACACACACAGATATATAGATAGATGCATGTATGCATATAAACATTAAATCCATGTACATATGTAGATATATATGTACACGCATACTCATTCACTCACTCACTCAACTCACATACATTCACACTCATTTCTTTCTCATTGTCACATACAGCCATGCGTACACATTCATTTATACATAAATACATACATACTTTCATATATACGTATACATACATTCATTCATCCATGCATTCATTCATTCATACACGCATACATACATACATACATACATACATACATACATACATACATACATACATACATACATACGTACATACATACATACATACATACATACAAACATACGAATATATGTTCAGAAACATAAAATGTTTGTATTTTATATATATTCACAGTCATTATGATGTATTATTTGTTATAATACCATCATTATTTGCTATCATATAAACAAAATTCTTTCATTAGATATATGTATCATATAAACGTGAAAAACCCTCACATTTGGAAGCTTTCAGTCAAATCTTTATGCACAAATTTGTACCTCAGAAAAAAACTATACATTATTGTAATATGAAATATAATACTCATGTAGGTGTTCATATATATAAATAGAGCTGGTGGTTGTTTTTCTCTCAGTTTAAAAAGTCTGCCTTACCTGTAAATACTATATTTATCTTCCTTATATAATGCTCAAAATAAGAGAGAAAGTCACATATCATGGGATGATAAACTGATAAAAAGTCAGCAGTTGGATGCCCTAATGCATTTATGAAGCTGAGACTATGTTCTTTTTTTTCAATATTCAGCAGCAGTATCTCATTTGTCAGAGTTGTCTGATAAAAGGATGATTGTGATAGGGGCCCGATTATTTATATGATAAAGCATTGGCATGTAGAAAAAATGTATTATGTAAAGACTTGTTTTTTTTTTTTTATATAAAGTTCTTAGGATTATCTGCAGGTTGTCTGAACATTGTATTCATGACTTTTAAACTTACTCTGAAAAATGAAGTCGCGTGAGGGTTAGAAAATCTGCAGCTTATTGCTAAGGCCACAAGGACACATGCCAAGACTAGGAATAACTCTCAAAGATTTTAAGGTATTTATTTGAATACTGTTGAAACACTGTGACAACAGTGAGCCTACAAATGATTCTCTTGATGAATAAAGGGTGTGTAAGCAAGAGGAGGTCACTCATTTTGTTTACTCTGCACTGTACTTAAATAGGGGTGAGAATGTAAACGAATTTCTGATAGCTGATAGTAGCAAGAACATAATTTTTGGCCAGTTGTATTTTTATTTGAATGTTTATCCCTGATTAATACTAAATGATCTCAAGACCAGTGATAACTCTACTGTTAGGGATTTTTGTTTTGTTTTGATATTGTGTATAAACTCATAGCAATGATGTAAGATATCTACTTTGGTCTGATTTGCTTTTTTCGCTGTTTGCTTGTAAGGAAATCTCTGTGTGTGTGTGTATATATATACATATAAGTTACGAAGAGAAAGTTTGTAATGAAAAGTAATATCGGTGACCTTTTTATTTTTATTTTTTGTATTACAATGTTTTTATCTTTTCATGCTAAAGTTTTTGTAATACTACTTCATAGTCACACATAATCTTCAGTGCTTGAACGTAGTCTTTCATATATTCATCCTGTTTAACTAGAGTAAGCAGTATTGTGATCTTGTACATGATAGTAAGGAGAAATATGGTCTGGAACTGATATAGAGAAATGTTATTTAGAATGTTATTATTTTGCACATAAGGACTGGTACCTTCTGCTGGGTCCCAGATCACTGTTGTCACAGTTCGTGTATTATGGAACAATTTCTTAAGGTGATTTATTTTACTGAAGAAGAAGAAAAATATTGTGCAACTGCAGAAATGGTAAGGTAATTTGCCTTTTGTAGTCTTTAGGATTTATTAAAAACCTGTGTAGATGTTTTCATATTTTATTTACACTCTGGTTACGCAAAATAAATTAATTATACCTGTAATGGTAGTTCAGTATTGCTATTCATCATTCCAAAATGTCAGATGATAAATTCATAAAATAAAGAAATGAAATATCGTCTTGAGACAAAATGGATAAAAAGGTGGACTAGATACTTGAATTATTCTGATTAAGAGAACTGGCCTTATACGTAAATACTACCATGTTTTTACAACAAAATTTAAAACACTTACATTCATACATACATACATACATACATACATACATACATACATACATACATACATACATACATACATACATACATACATACATACACACACACACACACATACCTACATAATGCATGCATGTATACGTACACACACACAGACACACACACACACACACACACACACACACACACACACACACACACACACACACACACACACACACACACACACACACACATACACACTCGCGCTTGAAATGGTAAAAAAGATAAAACATGTTGGATATTAATTTTTACACATGGAACACAGAAATCTACGGTGACGCCAACTTTCAAATCAAATCAAAATGAAGCTTTTTAACTTGATCCAAAGTCATATTTCGCCTTATGAAATGTTCATGAACGGAATAATCTCAGCCACAAGACAAGGAACTGATGTGTCCCCTATTTGTTATGAAGATGTTACCAGTTGGAAAAAAAATAGATGTAACAGATGTGCATTATATGTGGGTCGTTCTGAAAAGATTATGTTTACCTTGACATTAAATATCCTTCTCTGCAGCTTCACCGTCGATCTCCATTATCAGGGCAAATATCACTCACGAATTCCAATTATACTGATAATCTGTGAAAAAAATCTGAATTCGCTAAGAGAACTTGCAGGATTTCTTAAAAAAAAAATACATATTCAACTTAAATTGGTCTGCCATGATTACTAATTTGAAATAAAATATACAGAACTGAGCAACGAAAGTCATTGCCGCCACCACAACAAGAACTGTGAACATGACAGCTATTAACCCATTCGCCCCATGTGGCAAGAATACATGTCATGCCTACTGTAATACACGTTTATTTATTGTATTTACACATGGATGGCTCTACAAATATTTAATCACCAAATAGCCAGTTATCAGAACTACCTATCTCACCTGTCTACCCTTTTCCTTCACTTTAGGTAAAGGTCTTTTGTATCATTTCATTGTTTGAAATATTTTAATGACAATTAAATAATCATAACATCAATAACAATAAAAACAATAGCAATGGTATTAATAAGAAAAACACATTTTCCCGCCAATTCAAGGAATGGGAAAATCAGGATCGGTAACTAGGGTCTACTGATAGACTCCTTGCCGGCTGAACACATGTGTAACAAAATTTACCCAAAACTACAGGGGACAGAACATAAATCCGGGGCGAATGGGTTAACCTGATCTCCAGGGTATCTGTGAATGAATACTGTACATTGACTCGATAAGTTCCAACGAAAAGCAATAGACGAAATCACATAATCACACTGACAAACGGTAATAGTGTCGAGGACGTAAATAACCCTTGCCACAATACCCAAGATAACAGTCGGAAACATTTACAATAATAGTACTTCAAACGATGAATGGAACGGACTACCGTAAACAGCTGTTCTGTTCAATGACATATAAAGCTGATAAACTGATGTGACATATTCACCCGTGATGCCACAGACATGAAAGGAATGAAGCATATATCTTTGTCATAAGTAAGGTGAGTAAGTGCTTGTTTAGCGTTAACAGGTATGAAAGATAGTCTTGATGCTAGTATTATGAGAGGTTTCGGGAAAGATTTTAAAAGAATTCACGCTGTTCTTTTACAGACAAAATTAGTGATATATAGGGATACCCTCATTGAAAATACTTAAAAGGTAATCAGTAACATTGTAATAGACTTATCATGACGAAAAAAATATCAGCTGACCATAAAGAAGTATTATTGTTTATGCAACCGTACCAGATGACGCAGAGAGCTAACTTCGACGAAAATAAAATGTAGCTGGACAAGTCATGCGCTCGATGCACCAACTCTACGGTACAGACCACGATTTCAGCGAAAGTTAGTTCGTAAAAAACAAATGCGTGGAGGGAAATTTCCATCGATGTTAAATACAATTATGATGAAATACGAGAATAATAACAATGAAAAGGACATTGGTATAAGAATAACAAGGACAAATTATATACTTTTAAACATAAATCTCAGTCAAACACAAAAACAAAAACAAAATTGAAGACATTCTCATTAGCCATTAGGCTTTGATGCGAAATGCTCATACTGACTCGTAATTTCAATGATAGAGGAAGACGTCCTAAAATGCAATAAAGAAATTGTTTGAAAATCATACTTTCTGGTCACTAAGCTAGTGAGGAATTCAAAAACAGGATTTAAAATAATAATAATATAGTCAAACAGTTTGCTTCATGTCTCAGTATATACAAGCCTTCATAGTTGAGAGGCAATGATTCTCAGAACTCACGCACGGACAAACACACATACATACATGCATACATACACACGTACATACACACATACATACATACATACATACATACATACATACATACATACATACATACATACATACATACATACATACATACATACATACATACATACATGCATGCATGCATGTACACCAACACACACACACATACATATATATATGTAGGCATGTATGTATGCACACACACACATAGATATACATGCATACATACATATATATATACATACATATATATACATATATATATATATATACACATACGCATATATATATATATATATATATATATATATATATATATATGAGTGTGTGTGTGTGTGTATTATGTATATATACATTTATATAATATATAGATACGTATATATATATATATGTGTGTGTGTGAGTGAGTGTGTGTGTGTGTGTGTGTGTGTGTGTGTGTGTGTGTGTGTGTGTGTGTGTGTGTGTGTGTGTGTGTGTGTGTGTGTGTGTGTGTGTGTGCATATATATATATGTATATATATATATATATATAAATATACATATATATATATGCGCGCGCGTGTGTGTGTGTTTGTGTATGTATATATATATGAACATATATATATATATTTATATGAATATATATATGTATATATATATGTTCATATATATATATGAATATATATATATATATATTTATATGAATATATATATATGTGTATATATATATATATGTTTATATATATATATATATGAATATATATATATATGTATATATATGTATATATATAAATGCGCGCGTGTGTGTGTATGTGTGTTTGTGTGTATGCATATATATATATATATATATATATATATATATATACATACACACACACACACACACACACACACACACACACACACACACACACACACATATATATGTGTATATATATATATATATATATATGAGTGAGAGAGAGAAAAAAAAATGTAGTGATGATGAAGGTGGTAATGATGATACTGATATTAATAATAATAATGATAATAATGATAATGCTGATAATACTAATACTACCACCACCAATACTACTACTTCTACTACAACTACTGCTACTACTACTAACGATAATAATGATAATAATAATAATTATAATAATGATAATAACTATGGTAATAATAATGATAATTATGATTATGGTTGTGATATAACAACAAAAACAGCAACAACAAGAACAATAATAATGATACTGATAATATTGATGATAATAATGAAAATAACGATACTAATGATAACAAAGATAATAATAATCAATATAATAGCAACAGTAATAATAGTTATGATTATGATGATTACAATGATAATAATTATGAATATGATCACCTTTTGAATAGACTTACCATGTATTTCCTCTCGGAATCCTGAATAGAAATTGTAAAAAGAAATATGTAAATGTTTTATTCTGTAAGATATACACTGTTAAAATATTTTGTTTCAATCAACATTATATTATGGCCCATATTTTGCACAACATGTTTTGTTGAATAGGACCTATTCCTGCAATCATAATTCAAGTAACTATTTTAGAATCAAGTACAGTTTGTATAAACCGTCTTTTTATCTATATCAATTGTTAATCCAAATTATATTCATTTCACATGTTTTCTTATTCCTTTTTATACCAAGAACACACATTATCTATCTAATTCAGGAGGGTTTAAGCACTTCGACACGTACACAGTATTAATAATCACACTGTACTGATTGCAATTTGATTACCCAATCACTCATTTACTAATCGTAATTCAGAGAAACAAATAAAAAAAAAAAAACATACAAAATAGTTTACCCGTAAATCACTATATTCAAAGAAAACAAAAACTAAATTTCGTTCATAGAAAACATCAAATTATGGGGAGGGACTAAATGACTATTTATATATCCATTTAATAACATGCTAATGTAACTGAAAAGCTCATTAAAAAAATTATTACAGCTAGCAATCATAAAGTTATGCATAAGCACTGATTGCAGTAACTAATAACAGATTTCTTGTAACAGTTAATGCGCACAGTACAAATGAGGAATCATAACTAACTCTTTTCAGTTATCTGAAAAAAATCAATAAGACGAGATATAAACGTCTTTACAGCTCAAAATTACTTGATGGTGTCGGCCTGATACAGACGTTTTTTTTTTTTTTTTTTTTACATTAGAATAATATAATAATGACAACAATAATAATACCAATGATAACAATAATACTAGTAACGATAATGATAGTAATGATAATATGAAGAAGATGATAACAGTAATAATAACAACAACAATAATAATAACAATAGTAATAGTAATGATAATGATAATTATGATGATGGTAATAATGTAAACAATGATAATGGTGATAATGATAATAATATGAATAATAATAATGGTAATATTAACAAAGATAATAATAACAATGATAATAACGGTGATGATAATGGTATTAAAAGAACTAATATTGATAGTGACTCTAATAATAATAACGATAATAATAATAGTAATAGGAATGATAATAATGTGATAATGATAATAATAATAATAATAATGATGATAATAACAATAATATTGATAATAATAATGATAATGACAATAATAATAATAATAATAATAACCATGATAACGATAATAATGACAAATAGTATTAATAATAATAATGATGATAATAACAACAACAACAATAATGATAAGGATAAGGATTCCTGCTTCTGCAGGCTAGAGTGTCAGATTATAATAATAATAATGATGATAATAATAATAATGATAACAATAACAATGATATTGATAATGATGATAATAATGATAATAATAATGATAATAACAGTAATAACAAAAATGATTATTATGATAGTAATGATAATATCAGTAATGATAATGATGATGATAATAATAATAATAATAATAATAATAATAATAATTATTATTATTATTATTATTATTATTATAGTAATAATAGTGAAAATAGTAATTGTGATAATAGTGTTAATATCGATAGTTAATAAGAGTAATGATAATAGTTATTATTATCATAATTATAATGATACTACTACAACTTCTACTACTAATAGTAATGATTATAATAATGATAACAGTGACAATAATACTAATAACAAAAATTATAATGATAATGATAATAATAATAATAATGATAATAATAATAATAATAATAATATCATTATTAATAATAATAACAATAATACTGATAATAAATATGAATAATAATAATGATGATAATAACAACAACAATAATGAAAACGATAATAGTGATAATATCATTGATAAAAATTATGGTAATGATGACAATGATAATAACAATAAAAATGACGATAATGATAATAATGGTAATGAGAATTCGACATCTCTTCCTGGTAACACAGCCGTGCAACCACACAGCCGATTTCCGATAAAGCTTCCCGATTACAGAGATAAAAAAAGATTCAGTTCCCCCTTAAAAAAAAAATCGCATGCACCATTGGTCAAAGGGGAAATTGTGCTTGTGAAAATGTGAACTTTGATAAGTTTGGAACCAATTATTTACAGAGGATCATGAAAGGTATATAATAATCATCTAATGTTTAAGAATTGTCTATATACATTAATGGTAAGAGAGCCCGAGATATATTTTACACTGGGATACACAGCGAGCAAGAATAAAGTGTAACGAGGGAAGCTGACGATATTTTAAGGTTGATACTGACTCATATTTTAAAATATGTTTGATGATTTACGTTTTACATACACATACTTATATAATGCATTTGTTATATGGGTAATTTGTAGCGGGAAAAATAGTGATGGTTCGCAAGAGCACTTTATTTCCCGACTCCAGGAAATAAAATTGATATAAAGAAATTATATATTTTACATTATATGTCTATGTTTTTTTTTTTGTATAATTCATATATCTATTTCATAAGCAGGGGGAGGATTCGAGAATAAATGTAACTGGAACACTTTCACGAATCATGCAAGAGAGACTGAATTAGCATAACAATAATGACAGATATTGCGCCATGTTGATTAAATCTTGCCAAGATTAACTTCAATAAATAAAACACATCGGTATATCTGGACAAATGAAAAAAAATAAAAAAAGATTCTACATTTCATATAAGATGAGATACAAGAAACATAAAAGATCATAATAAATAAGACGAACGTAGATGACGCGTTCGAAGGTGTGAATTATGGCTTGGATCCATCCATTCTAACTCATTTCAAAATATTTTTTTTCTCGTTATATGGAAATACTGTCAATACCATTCTAAAAAACTTATAACATATAACAGAGTGATTTTGTTGTGCTGCGATACTCGTGGAAATGGCAGTCATTGGTGGCGTTGTAAAGAAGGATTTCTTGAAGGAATTCTGAAGTGAAATTTAATTGATACTTATTAATTAAGGATTGAATCAAGGTAAGTCTTTTTCTGTCTTTGAGTGCGGTTTTGTTGAAGTAAGAGGTAAATAGACGACTTAAACAGGCTCGATTTGTGTTAAGGGAGAAGTTGTGTGTCTTTTGCCGTTTGTCAACTTGATGTTTGTAAACATTGGTGACATTTTCTGGTATTTGTGTTTATATCTCTGCTTTCCTGCCCTCAATACCGTCTCTTTTGCAGATAATGACACTCTAGTTTGATTATTTGTGAGAGAACCTTCCGTTTTTGTTGGTATTTGTGATTTGTTTTTGTTTTTTTTGGGGGGGGAAATTGTGGCACTTTTCCTTTCCTACTTCTGGCACTCCCTTTCCTTGACGTTATTTTGGCACTTTGGTTATTTCTTGTTGTTCGCTGCTGTTGGCAGGTAATTGGCAGCGAGGGAATGAAAGGAAAAGTTTGTTTTCCAAAGAGGCGTTTGTAATTTTTTTTTTTTTTTTTAAGGATACCCATAATGGCTTTGAAAACGAGAGACTGTTTTTCTCGGAATCCTTTTGGCTGTATTCTGTCTAAAACCACTTGGGATTTATTGCAAAGTGTGGTAATCTATATTCTCAACGGAAATGTACTGTAATTTTGACAACCTCTACAGTAAAACAATAACGACAGTGTAATAATCACGATGAACTCCTTTCTTGCAATAATTGCCTTAATCTATAATTTACCGTAAAATAACAAACTTGCTGTGGTCTCTGTGCCCATTGGTGCTATGGCGAAGCTAATAAACTAATAAAATGTATTCCGTGAAGGCAGAACTTTGACCGTTTCCTCGTTTCTTTAATTTCACGATGAAATGTCGAGGAGGTCGACAGACTCTCTCTCGCTAGCTATGTGGTGGAGGTTATTAGGCCTATGCGCATGTGTGCATCTAGAATAGGACAACACATCGTTTGAGGAAAACTAATGATAAACTTTAAATGTCCCTAGCATGTGAAATGATCTGTGTAAAGTAAAATTTAGCCTGAAGCAGATTACAAAAACTGCACACACACACACAAGAAATGCAGTGACCTCCATTTTTTATGCTCTGACGATGATCAACAAACCTCAACTAACTATGTACAGCAAGATGAGCTTGTTAAAATATGTGGTTTTTCGTCATCAAGCGAAGAATCAAAATAAGCTCTGTTCTCCTAGAGTATAAGTGATGGAAGTTTGTTGGCCTTTGCTTGAGTGTGAATAGATTATACATGAATTATATATACATAGATAAAATATACATAAATTATACATATATAAATAAAATATATGTAAATTATACATATGTAGATAGAATACACATGAATTATATACCGTATACATATACATAAATTATACATACAAAGATAAAATATATGTACATTATACATACATAGATGAAATAAGCATAGATTATACATACATAGATGAAATAAGCATAGATTATACATACATATGATATACATGAATTATACATACATACATAAAATAAATGTAAATCATACATACATAGATAAAATATAATTAGATTATATGTACAGAGAGAAGATATACCTAAATTATACATAGATAAAATTCACATAAATTATATAAATAGAATATATGTAGATTATAAATGCATAGATGAAATCCACATAAATTATACATACATAGATAAGATATATAAACTATGTTTACGTAAAGAGAGATTATTAAATGATACATAAAGAGATAAATTAATTAAAACCGTAGCATTGCCTCATGCAAACCTATTCCGAATACTTTGATATATTTTGGTACGTAAATATTGATATGGACCACTAGGAATTTTGCCTTTTCTAATATTTAAGGTGAATCTGAATAAATATCTTTGTGAGTTGCTGCTAGGTATTGTGAATATTTTATGAGGTTAAAGGAATATGCAATTCAAGGGCTTTTGTATAATTTATTAGAAATAGTAAGATTATATGTGTGTGTTTCCTTGTGCATTTGTGCGTGTTTTAAGTGGAAGATACAAGGTATTAAAGAGAAAAGTCTGCAAAGAACTCTTTTCTATATTTTTCATTTATTAATATCACTATCTTGGTTTCATATCATAGTTTCTGTCTCATGTTGATATTTGAAATACCTTTTTGAGTGAAGGAAATATTTTAGATTATAGCTCCACAAATCTTTGATGTTTTTGTATATTGAGTATAGTTATTGTTGGAAATATAAGGCACTAGTTTTGTATAATATGTTTTAGCTTGTCTAAAGTTATTGTTTTTTGCAACAAGCATGTGATCATGAGTAATATTTTGCCTTATTTTCAATAAAAAGAAAAAAATTGAAGATACCTTAGAGCATTTTTGGACACATGTATAGACACACTCACAACTACATCCATATCCACACCCACACACACCCACACCCACACCCACACCCACACCCACACCCACATCAGCATCCACACCCACATCAGCATCCACATCCACATCAGCATCCACATCCACATCCACACCCACACCCACACCCACACAAACACCCATATCCACACCCACATCCACATCCACACCCACACCCACATCCATATCCACACCCACACCCACATCCATATCCACATCCACACCCACATCCACATCCACACCCACACCCACACCCACACCCATATCCACATCTACATCCACATCCACATCCACACCCACACAAACACCCACATCCACATCCACACCCACACCCACATCCACATCCACATCTACACCCACACCCACATTCACACCCACATCCACATCTACACCCACATCCACACCCACATCCACATCTACATCCACATCCACATCCACACCCACATCCACATCCACACCCACACTCACATCCACACCCACACCCACATCCACATCCACACCCACATCCACACCCACACCCACATCCACACTCACACCCACACCCACTCCCACACCCACACCCACATGCACATCCACATCCACACTCACACCCACACCCACACCCACACCCACACCCACAAGGAACTACTCATTACCACAATAATGACCACTATGTATAGTTTGTAGTCATAGTACAGAAGCCATGTAGACTATAGCAATTAGTTAACAGTGATTGTCCTAGAAAAATATCTCTAGATTCATTGACATTGTAATTCCATATATGATTTACTATGTTGATGATGATGATGATTCAAATTTTCTATAGATATTAAGAATGGAGAACAGATGATGAGATAAAAGGCAGATGAACACTAAAGAATGGCATGTTCTTTAAGATCTCGCTTACTGATAAACATATTAGGGCCTATAAAAAATGTAATGTTATACCCAGAAGAAAAAAAAATGCAAAAAGGACTCTTGACCTTCAAAAGCACAAGGACTATAAGTGTTATCTTTATAGATAAGCTCTAATTTTGTTTTTGTTTTTATTGTATTGCTTTGATTGTGTGTTGAGTAGAAAATATACTGATATAGATACTGAAGTATTGCATTCTGTCTGACACAAATACATTTTTCAGGGTGTCATTTTTAGTGGCTAGGAAGAAAAGGCCCCAGCAATGGCTTCCGGGGGAGGCCCAGAGTGGAAGGAATGGATTCCCCTGACTCCGCTCCTAGACCAACTCCCGCAGCAATTCCAGCGGGGGTTGGCAACATCAGACCTTCAGCTCACTTGCCTGGCCTCCTTGCCACAGCATCTTGTGTTGGGGACCAATGTAGGACTGGTGTATTTGGCTCATCTTCCTTCTCTCAATCTAATGAGGCTGAAGTGTGAGGTAAGAATAAGCTAGTCATCCTCAGTGGAGTATTTGTATATGAGACTTGGAGCTATATAAAAGTGTTTGTTTGGTTTTATTATCTTCTTTGTATGTCTGTTTTGCTGTCTGATTGTGAATGGCTCTTGGAATTGCTAGCTTCTTTCATTGTTGCTCCAGCTGTTGTTGTAGAAATGAGATATAGGTTTAAATATTATTTTTCAGAATCCATTATCACCAATATCAAGTGTCAGTGGAGTTAGTACTGTGGATGACATGATTGCAGCAGGAGCTCTCGATGGCACGATTACCATTTTCCAATTACCAAGAGTGGCAAATGTGCAGGGTATTAACCCATCAAGTAAGGAAATCCATTGTAATCCTAAAAAGATAATCTGAACATAACTTATTGCAAATAGTTATACTGAAATTCTCCAGCAGTTTTGCAGTAGTCTCAGCTGATGTGAGGTTGATTATTTTCTCTTTTAGATGCTGGCATTCTTGGTTCAAGGGGAATACCTGCAGTGCAGCCAACTGTGAAACGCTTTACCGTTGGAAGTATCCACAGTTCAAGAGTAACGAGCTTGACATGGAGCAGAAATGGCATGCGACTGTTTTCTGGCGATACACATGGTGTTGTGTCAGTGATTGACATTAATTACCAAACAAATGAGTGTACTGCCCGGGAATTATTGAAAGAAGAAAGTAGTATCACTCAATTGTCATACTCCTATCAGCAGTTAGCTGTATCCACCCTAGAGAGAGCCCTGATTTATAATGTAACACAAGGAAGTGTGCAGCAGGTAGGCATGAAGCCCAGAAAACATCCAGGCTTGTTTGGATGTGTGTGGTCTCCTACAGTCTCAAGTGCAGACTCTGTTCTTTATACATCAAGACCTGGTTTACGTCTTTGGTCAGCCAATAGTCATGGTGAAGTCATGCATACACACATAATTAAGGAATTGCCTGATGTGGCTCAGATGCAGCTTTTAAACCCTAGCCTGGAAAAGCCTAGGGAAGGCGAACGATTTTCCTTTGGTATATTGTTCACACTTGGAACATCTCACATTGTTACTTATAATCCAAACTGGTTGTTTGTGATAGACATCAATAATTTAAAAGTATCAAGCTACAGTGGACAATTCAGACACATAAGTGGAGTTGCTGTGTCTGAAAAGGAAATATTTGTATTAGAAGGATCAAGAAATATCAGCTGTATCAGCATTGAGAAACCTAATATAGGTGAGAAAGGGAAACCATTAAATCAAAAAGCTTCTCTTTTTCCTGATACCCAAAACCTTTTGGGTATTAAGTCAAAAATCATGACACAAGGTTCAGGCTTTCTTGACCAAATTGCTCGCATGAGCAGCAGCGTTGCTGCAAAAGTTCAGGAACATGCCACACCGACAATTGTGACAGGCCAAAATGGCAAGTGGCCAGCATCACAAGATAGTCCTCAGCTAGATCCAGTTCAGCAGAGGCCTACTTCTCTTAAAACTCAGCAGAACAATTTTTCCTCCTCCTCCTTGAACATTGGCCCCAGCAGGCAGGAGCTTGGCCATCAGAGGTCTTCCTCATCTGGAATGATACAGGACCCACAGCAGCGGTCCTACTCCCCAAGTCTGATACCTCCCAGGATGGTTCAGTCGGTCAGCAGTTTCTTCCCTTCCCTTATCTCTTCCCAGTCCTTGGTCAAGACTTTTGGGAAAACTCCTCCACTGACTGATGTACATGTGCCGGTAAGTTACATAGCAAATATAATTGTTTCAAGTTGGTAACAGTCTGTGTTCAGTCTGTCAGTAGTGTCTAGCTCATTTATTACAGCTGGGGAGATACAATATAAGCAAACAGTTTGTGCTGGATAACTGTGCAATCACCTCTTGTGGTGAATAATCTGTTATTATGCTCCCTGGATGTTATTAAAAGCAAACAAAAGCAGTAGCAACCTTAGGAAACTATCTTTTAGTGATTTAGTTTTATTGTTCTTTCATTAATGAAATTCTACCGATTATTTTATTTGGGTAAGCAGCACTTCTCTGTCTCTCTTAATCTCATAGCTTTAGTTGACATATTTTTAGAAATGTAAGTGATTTTCTTACTCTCTAGTGTTATTAGATTTTACAGAATTTTTTATGATTTAGTATTCAAAAATGATATTTATGCAATACAAAATCAAGTGTGAATTGTTTAACCCATTACCACTGGGAATGAGATGTACATACAACCATGTCCACTGTGATTTAAGTTCATTAATTGTATTTATACATAGATTGCTTCCAAAGTACTTACTCACCAAGGGTCAATTACGAGTCCTTCCTATCTCACCTTTTTATCCTTTTCCTTGATTTTTAGAAATATTTTCTAATATATGCTGCTGTTTGTATTGTAGATAGCTTTACAATAATCATAATATCACTAATGATGATAACAGAACCATATTAACACTATTAGGGAAAAAAATCCTGCAAGGCTAGGGAAAATCAGGTGAGGTCATGTAGGCTTACTAATTGAATCCTCATTAGGTGAGCACATGTGGAGTCATCTGCTTGTAAAGATAATTGACAAAAAAATACAGTGGACATTACATGTTCTTGGTGGCAGTGGGTTAATTGAGGAATAGTTTTATGCTATAAACTGAAACGTTTTTTTCTATTGATTCACAGAACATCACATTAGTTTATGTAAGATTTAGGCTCTTGTTCAGTGTTCTTTCTTCTGCTTTTAGGTGTAGTCAGTCAAATAAACCATTGCACTTCCCTTATTATTTAGAATATTGCTGCACAAATTCCCTATCTTTAATTCATACTTGTTAGATTTTTTTTTAGTGAATGAACAAGCAGGTGCTTTGAACTGAACGTGATTATATTAGATAATGTCTCTAAGATATATAATTTACTTAAGAAATATGAATTTTTAAAGAAATTTAGGAGTGTTGGATTAGATATTGCATGCAGTTTGTGGTTTGTAGTCATCCCTATGCTTTTAAATTATATGAGAACAGTAGTCAACTTTAGATATTTATCATATTTCACATGTTTAGTGGAAGACAGCTTAGTTATATGTGTAGTAATGATGCAAAACCATTGCATAAAAGAATTAGACCATAATTAGGCATAGTAAAATATGGCAAACCCTATGTTTTAACATAAGAGTTTATTTTAATATAACCATTATGTTGAACAGCTTCATAGACAGTGATTATTGAAAGAATCGTACCCATTAGCCAATGCACCTAATGCCATGTATATTTTTATAAATTCTAGAATATGTATTAAGAGAGGATGTAATATATTGAGAGTCCATTGTTTATTTATTGTTTGTTTACAATGATCTTGTCCTTCCACCTATGTATCAGGGAGAGTGTGAAGTTATTGGGGATTTGGAGGAGATTGTCACGAGTTATCAGATTGTTGCTCAAGAGGGAGCAGATGCTGAGCCCTTAGTTATGAGAGACAAGTCAAAGAAAAAAACCAAGAGAAGATATGGTAAGATATTATGTTCATAGTTTCTTGTCTTAGATATGGGTGAACTTAATATTGGTGGATTAGGTAGTAATGTAGGACTTCAAAGTATAATTTAAACTGTTATGGTATATAGTGTTTTCTCTGTATACCTATAACCATTTTGGAATATTCTTTGTGAACTTAAGATTCATGAAATTGAATTTAGCAAGTTGTATT
>NC_061833.1:5847949-5862949 GCF_019202785.1 Penaeus chinensis
TTGTATAATTTTACCTTTTTTATTCTGCCTATGGAAGTTGAGCTTCAAATATTGGCCTGCATATTTAGTCTACTTGTACATTTTTTCCCATATTTTATTATGAAGTATTAAATGGTGGATGCTAGACCTATAACTTTTTTCTATTACCCTTTTTATTTTCTAGATAATCTTTCAGTGAGCCATCCTTATTTCTCCTCCTCCCCCTTTGGTTATTTATACCAGAGATCACAACTTCAAGCTTGGTTTAGAGATGTGGGTTGTTAAAAGTTGTTTTCAGTTAAGTACACTTGTTTAGTCCTTTTCTTTAGTACTAGCTGCTCAGAGGAGACTGTTCTACTGGTGAAGTATTCTTTTTAAGTCTTCATTGTACAATAGTTCTTGGTTACTTTTTGAATGATATAAGTTCTAGCAGGAACCACATTAGTGTCTTAGTGGCTCCTTCAAAGACCATCTTGAGGGACTGCGAGACTTGAAAAAGATTTATAGATTAAGTTTATGCAAGAAAAGAATGGACAGTATTGCATGCCTCTGTAGTAATCATGCATGTTGTCTGTTATTACCCCATTGGTGTTGGGCATCCTGATCCTTCCCATAATCATGCTTATTTTCAGATTTTGGATAGAAAAAAGTAATGAAATTAATCAAATAAAAGCCAGTGAATTACTCATGAATATGAGTAATTCACTGAATATGAAAATTGTATGCTTACCATCTGCTGCTCTTGTACAAGTTGCAGTATAGAGAGTATTATGTAGAATTGTGATTGAAACCACTGTGGAAATATATTAATATAACCTCAATGGAGTAGTAGGCATCACAAAGGACATAATAGATGATAGTAATATATATATATTTTTTTTCTTATTCAGGAAAACTAAGATTTCTTAATTACTAACAATTTTAGTAGCACTTGTATTGAAGATGGACATCATATGGGAATAATGGTGCTGTGTTTAAACTGATGAAACTTAGTTTCGATGTAGATCAATGACCGACTGTAATGGTTATTATGTATGGACAGTTCCTGTGTGGGTGCCTTGACTCATAAAGGATGGGTGACTTTTCAAATTTTACAAGCATGGGATGGATGTATTTTGAGAAAACTTTTTATGAAATAAATGTGAATGTGGATAAGAGCAGCTGATGAAAATTTTGTCTGCACTGAGAATTGGTGAGTGATGATTGAGGGAAACAGCTGCTCCCAGTAGCTGGCGGCTGAGAGCAGACAGGCATAGAATTTAGTTGTTTTTATTTATTGATAACAGCGGAGTAAAGTGTATTTATATTGTTTTGTTTATTATCATGATTATCACTTTCATCTACAACATTATCATCTCTAGTTATTTGTGAGTGTGACAGTGATAACTTTCCATAAGGTGGGTCACCGGCTGACTTAGCCAGTAGGCCTACAAAGTGCTGGCATGATTGATTGTTTCTGTAGGATTGGGGAAATTACAGGGGGATGCCATATCATCCATTTCTTCCTGTTACAGGCCCCTTGAATAGGAGTGTTTTCTAGAATGTCACCTTGGTTTTCTGAAACATCATGGTTTTTCAGAAATAGATGTTAACTCCTTTCATCTGGGTGATGTACCATCACGTCATTAAAAATAGTTGGCTTGAAGGGCAGAAGATGTGAAACACAGATGCAGACTTTAACCCAATGCTGATGGGCATGGCATGTACACACATGCCATGCCCACTGTGAGTTTACTTTATTAATTGTTTTTACACATAGATGGCTACTCTTGTACTAAGCCACCAATGAGCCAATTATGAGTACTTCCTGTCTCGCCCGTTTACCCTTTTACTTGATTTACAAATATATTTTATGTTATCTTATTTTGCTGTTACTAATTTTTATAACATTATAGTAATTATAATTTCTATAATAAAAGTAAGACCATCAATAATCATAGCATTAGTAAAAAATATGTTTTTCCTACCAATTCAAGGAATGATGAAATTGGGTAAGGTCACAAGGTCTACTTTGTGGCTAAGCACTTGCAGAGCTATCTATATGCAGAGACATTTCACAAAAATGTAAAAAATGAGCATAGCATTTTCCCCATCTTTTATTAATTTTCCCCGGGGACTTGTGGTTAAACACAATTGCAGATATTGTAAAAATGTGTTTATGGTAGAGACTGCCCATGATTTTGTTCTTGTTAGAGGGATTATTTGGAAATAGAAGAACAGATTCGAAAAATCTTTTGACGTGATTTTATTGGTGAATACTGATGAACTTCTCTGTGGATTTATCATTTACTGACACATGTCTGTGTCAGTAATTAATGATGCTTTTCATTGTCATATGATATCCTTCATGAGAAGAGAAGGTATGATCATAGGGAAGTAAACATATAAATATGACATTGCCTGGTTGATTAAAATCATACTTTTCTCCATTATTTCTAAAAGGCTGCTGAGCACCATATATTCCTTTTGAATTCTTCTCATCTATTAATAGTATATCATAATTTTACAGAATAGGAGTGAGTACCCAGTCCCCAATGGGGCATGAATGGGGCCTGATGAAGAGCCAAGGAGTGAAGGTCAAGGATCTTGCTCTGGGACCTGGGAATTGGGGCTGGATTGTAGACACACAGGGCAGGATTTATTTCCGGCCTGGTGTCTGTGCCGAAAATCCTCAGGGAAGGGATGCAAAGTGGTGGCAGGTAAGGCAGAAAGGCGTTCCAATATTTTAATTTTTGCAGTTCTGTACTGCTAATGAAGAAAGTGAGAAAGATAGCAGGAAAAAAGTAAATGACAAATTATTAATATAATCTTAAAGAAAATAGTCTTGAGTGTAGATATTTTTGTTTTCCTTCTAATACATGTGTTAGATTTTGTGAAGACTATTTTGACTATCTAAAGTTTGGACTTTGGCAGGTTGCTACAAGTGACTACATGATGGAACAAACCAGTGAACTAGGATCTGCTATGATAAGTTTGTCATCAAAAGGAATCTATTTAGCAGAGAGAGGGAAGAACTATGTGTACAGCCATAGTACAGATGTGAAAGGTAAATAGCAATTTAGATAATGCAGAGATTAATCTGTTATTAACTTTGATGATATGTATTTGCTGTGATAATAAAGAAAAGAAACAAAGTGTTTGTCCAGTACATTTTTTATAATATTTAATTTCTGTGTATTGCAGGCCATGTTTGGAATGTATTTAGTAAAGAAGTTTGGTCAACTGTATGTGCAGAAGGTGTTTACATGGATCAGGGTGCCATCTGCTGCCTGTCACCAAAGGGTCAGCTCTTCATTGTCAACCCCAACACTTCTAATTATGTGGTATATTTTGCATTTATTTGCTTATACTGTGTTTATCCCTAATGGTGAATGATTTATATGTTTTACTGAAACCCAGTGGAATATGTTGGTAGAATATTTGTAGGTGGAAATAGCAGATGATCTACCCTGATTATAAACTATGGATTGAATTTTTTTGGCCCAGCATACTCTGTCAGAAGAGAGTATGCTAAAGTTTTCAGCAAGATTCACTTTCATAAATGAAAGGTCATTTATACTGGACACCTTGCTACATTTTATTTTATTTTTAGTGAGACTACTTTTAGTTGAAGTTTTTCACAACTTTGCTCAAAGACTTTTTTAGTTATAGTCCTCTGATATAGGTATAGATGTATAAAGCTGCATAAAAATAGACAATTTGCTTATAATACAGTTTAGAATCACATGCAATTGATTTTTTCAAGTTTATTATTTCCATGGGTTATCATGCCCATTTGTCTTCATCTTATGTTATAAAATATTCATGGTTATGGCTCATTAAAACCATTGATGATCATCTTCAGCCTCTAGATGTGGCAGACACTGAATGTGTAGTCAGTGTAGCACAACGACCAGAAGCTATATGGGTCCTGACTGCTGCTGGGGATATCTTCATCAGAGTTGGACTTTCTGCAAATTCTCTTCATGGCTCCCACTGGGAACAGCTGGATTTGCATCAGATTGGTATGGAAGAAATATATATATATATATATATTGTAAGGACAAATGTAGAGAAAATTACTAAGCTGTGAATGAGAATATTTTCTTTTCAGTATTACTCTTTAAGTAATGGTAATAATATTCTTATTCCTTAGATGTCACTTACAGTTGATTGTATGAATCAAACCATATTTTGAAATTAATGATTATTTCAGTGTATTTGTTTACATTATAAATTTATTCCCAAAGCTGTAGATCTATTGATGTAATCATGATAAATCCTGTATTCTTTATCTTGAGCAATAATTTTTATAGTCTGCATCAGACTTTATCAGTATAAAGGCATATAAGACCACTATTTTTTTGACAGGGGATATACATCTATGCCACCTATCCTGTGGGACAGAAGTGGTCTGGGGTGTTGATACTCGTGGAGGAGTGTACATGCGACAAGGGACCCTTAACACCTCCCCCAGTTGAATCCCTCCCACCAGCCTGGATACAAGTAGATCCAACTCCTCTCAAAGGGAATGCAGTGTTCACAAAGGTAATGATTTTTCCCCATTTCAAGTTGAGTTTCAGATATCTCCACTCTCCAATTCTTCTGGTGATTGAGCTTTTACTAATGCTTATCATACATTGGCATCTATTTTAGAATATAAGGTTACTTATTTCAGTGTGTACTTTTTCAGGTTTATGTTGGGACAAAATTACACATGGTTTGGGCATTAGATTCAAGTCGCCGTGTTTATGTACGAGAGGCTATCTTCCCCGAGTTACCCATTGGCCTTTCTTGGGTGCCTGTTATGGGTCTCCTAGCTCTTCATCTGTCCATCAGGTATGGAAGTCGTTTTTTAAAGGGTTTCGGTATTTGCATATGATATAATTGAAAGACAAATATTACTTAAACAGCAATGGGTTTCAGTGAGTTAATATGGATAGTAAAAATTAAAAAAAAAAAATATGCTACTAAAAAAACATGTTAGTTTGATCCCCTGAGCTCAAGGTACTGTACTGTGTCTGTATTGTACTCTTCTACAGTACTATATTCAGCATTGCATTCATTATATACTTTGAGAAGATGATTTTTAACAATATATATTTTGAACCATTTGTTTCAGTGAGAACGACGTGTATGCTCTGACCCCCAATGGCGAGATTTTCAGGAGAATTGGAGTCACAGAAACTAACTACATTGGAGACGTGTGGGAGAAGGTACCTGGGAATCTTGCAAAGATATCAGGTAAGTCTGCTAAAATTACTACATTTAGTCTCCTCTGGAATTGATATTTTGATGGCTTTTTCTCTTTTATGCCCTGTTATTTCCTGAAATTAGGCCATCCAGAAATATATATGATGTATTCATTTTTTTTTGTATAGATATATATATATATATATATATATATATATATATATATATATATAATATATGTATGTATATATATGTATATATATGTGTATATGTATGTATATGCATATGTATATATAATAAATATATATAAAATATATACTCGTATATATTCATATATATTCATATATATTCATATATATTCATATATATGTGTGTGTGTGTGTGTGTGTGTGTGTGTGTGTGTGTGTGTGTGTGTGTGTGTCTGTGTGTGTGTGTGTGTGTGTGTGTATGTGTGTGAATATATGTATATATGTATATTTGTATATATGTATATATGTATATATGTATATATTTTATATATGTATATTTGTATATTATATATATATATATATATATATATATAATATATATATAATATATATATATATATATATATATATATATATATATATATATATATATATATATATATATGTACATATATGTATCTGTGTGAATAGTTGTTTATATATGGATATGTATGTATATGTATGTGTATATGTATCTATATCAATCCATCTATCTACCTATATATCTATCTATATATCTATAATTACATAACTATATATATACATATATATATATATATATATATATATATATATATATATACATATATACATATATACATATATACATATATACATATATACATATATACATATATATATACATATACATATATGTGACTTTACCTGATTTGAATTGGTGGGAAAAACGTATTTTTTACTAGTGCTACGAATATCGATGGTTTTTATTCCAAACATTATAATTACAACAATGTTATAAACATTAGTAACAGCAAAATAAGATAACTAAAATATTTTTGTAAATCAAAGAAAAGAGTAAATGGGCGAGACAGGCAGTACTCATAACTGGTTCATTGGGGACTTTGTACAAGTGTAGCCATCTATGTGTAAAAACAATCAAACAATTAACTCACAGTGGGCATAGCACTTATGTACACATCATGCCTGTTGGCATTGAGATATACATATATATACACATATATACACATGTGCATGTGCACACAGTTTCATTCACTTTTTCACACTCTCTCATGCTCTCACTCTTACTCTCACACTCTCTCTATGTAATGTATGTTAATTTGCTATGCATATACATGATTCTTTAAAGGTCTGAGAAAAATAATGGAGATAAAACCCTGGAATTTGATTTTGGTAATTTTTATATAATGTTTCTTTAATGTTTTTATATTTCAAATATAACAATATATACATTTTCTCATCTGCACCTTTTTCAGTAACAACAGATGACCGTCTCTGGGGTCTCAACAGCAGTGGGTATCTCTGTCAACATGAAATGCTCACTGTAACTGAAATGTGTCAGAAAGCAGCTTCAAGAAGTCGGGATGTGTCATTAGGCTCGGAAACAGAGGCTGAAGACTGGGAAATGATATAACAGTTACCAAATTTTAAAACTTGTGATAAATAGTTGGTAGTATTTTTCTCTAGTGTAAAATACTGCAAGTACATGATTAAACCCTCCTCTTATATAGTGGTACTTTTTTGTGACTGTGCTACAGTAGTAATCTTGCAGTTTATCATTTTCCTAGAGTATTAAATGATATGCAAGGTTATTTGTATCTGGAGAATTGCATATAGGAATGATTTTCTATGAAAACTCTCCCATATAGAAGAGAAAAAAAGTCTTAGTTACATAGTCTTCATAAAAATTGTATTTATTTTATATATATACTATATCTGTGTGGTTGTTCATTTGTTATATGAAATATAGTTTACTGTATATAATTATATTATAAAACAAAGGTCATTGTTAAACAACAGGTGTGTGGAGAGTTATCTTGCTTATAGATCCAGCATGGCAGTGGAAAAAATTTGGCATGTCATGGATTAAGAATATAAAGAACGAGAGAGGAAATGTGACACAATCTTTAGATGCGATTTATTTCAATCAAATAGCTATTAAAGATAATATCTGTCAGATAGCCATATAAAAAAAAAAATGAAAGTTCATATACTCTAAATATACTACATTTAGTATAACACTTATTAAGTCATTCAGCATCACTGAAAATAATTTCTTTGCTGATTTACATTCTAATAACTATTAAAGTGTTTTAGCCTCAGATTTTTCACCAGCAGAAATGAACGTGGAATATCTCCGTTATTATAATTCTTATCCTCCATTTCCTACAGAGATATAAAGTTTAATGTTGTGAAAACTACACATTAATGAAATTAATATAGTTGGGTAAGAATTTTGGCACTAAGATTAAGCTCAGTAATTCTGTTAATGAATTAAAAAATGAACTGTGATGTGATATTGTTGTTATTTTTTTTGTAAATGATAATGATTATTATGATGGTTATTACTATAATTATTATTATCATGGTGATTATTATTATGATGATTCTTATAACAGTTGTGATTATTATTATCATTATAATAATAATAATAATAATCGTAATAGTAATAGTAATTATTATTATTATTATTATTATTATTATTATTATTATTATTATTATTATTATTATTATTATTATTATTATTATTATTATCATTATTGTTCTTGGTGTTGTTATTATTATTATTATTATTATTATTATTATTATTATTATTATTATTATTATTAATAATAATAATAATAATAATAATAATAATAATAATAATATTATTATTATTATTATTATTATTATTATTATTATTATTATTATTATTATTATTATTATTATTATTATTATTATTACTATTATTATTATCATCAATATTAACATTATTATTATTATTATTATTATTTTTATGTTTATTAGTATGTAGTGCCCTATTTTGGGGTAATGTTTTCCTAAAGATAATAATGCATTTGCTAAGCTTATAGAATGTTACCAGCTTCATACATATTTTTATAAGATTATAAATGTTATTAGTATTGTTGATCTTCTTGGTAGGAGGGTGCTATTAGTGCATAAGTTAGAAATAATATTGATTGCTTTTATATTATACATTACTCAGGTTTAACATTTTGCACTAGCTAATTCAATAAAGTTGCTACTAATGGATATCACTTGATATTGTTACATCTCTCTAAATTGATAAAGTGTAATGAACACTAAATGATAGCTTAGTCATTGAATGTTAACATTTTGGCCAGATGTGAACCCCAGGTAAATGGTTTGTGTTTAATGAACGTTTTCCTATTGTTATGGATTGGGTATTGGTGATGGTTTGTAAGAAAGAATGGGTCACTGTTTTCTTTGTGGGTTATGTTGCAAATAGAGAATGCAAAGAAATTATTTTCTTTTATATATATATCTACATTTACATTAGACTGTGTGTATGTTTATTCTTTCAGTTTTATACAGGTATGAGTATGTTTGGTTATAGGAATGTATGCAGTGTATGTAATATAAAAGTATATATGATTGCTGAAAAGCTTCTACAGAAAGATGCCTTATGGTGCTGGTGATTATGTGATTATGTGATGTGCTTGGATTATTATTACATTTAAGTAATATATCAAATATGTATATAAATTTATGTATGGTACCTGCATGTATCTAATGCCTCTGCTTTCCAAATCAAGCAACTATATATCGATATATTTTTATTCTCTAAGATGAAAATGAGTGTGAAAGAGTAGGTCTTTTCATTTTTGGGGTATTTTAATGAAAAGTTTATGAGAATGTGATGTGAACGATTTATGTAGGGTACATCCTCTATGGAAAGTAAATGTTATGATGTGTATTCCAGCTGCATTTTGTACAAACTATGCATGGCACAGAGATGTGAATTATTGAAATAGAATGAATACTTCAAAAAGAAAAGAAAAGGCAAAGCCTCATAGAATATTTTGTTTTGTATTTTTATTTCTTCTGGCTCACAGTTCCATTGTTCAACTTCTTATTTTTTACTTTTTTATCATGTACTCCCCACATTAGCAGAATATGTACAGCAATAATCCTGTAGCTTGAAACTACATAATCAGAATAACCATCTGCTTGATATTTGCACACAAACTATATTCTTCAGTGCACTTTGTACTTTCTCTTTTAATGAATTTTGACCACTTGACTAAAGTTAAAGTGCCAGTGGAAGTGCCTTCAGTTTCCCTTCTTTTAAAGCCTTGTTCAATGTAAGGCTGTGAATATGTTAGCTAGAATGTGTGCTTTAACCCACTCATGCTGGGATGATGTCCTATCATGCCATGGTAGACTACCCCTCATGCCGTTAGGACATACTTTTGCCATGTCCAGTCAAACCTACTGTGTGTTGTGGACAGTAAGCTGATGTGCTTGTTTAGCTCTGGCTATATTCATTGAGGAGAAATAGCCCATCAGAAATAAGCTTAAAGCTTCTTCCCAGCCTCATTATTTAAAAACTGTTTATGCTGCAACCATGAGCATAGAGAGCAGAGTTATTTTATTTTCCTGTGCTTTTTTTTCCATGAGCAGCTGACTCCACATGCATCTGGAAGTGTTGTTCTGTATGGTGCTGGGGGTCCCTATTGTGATTGGGTTAGTTGTAGAGTTCTGTGGTTAGCTGATATCAGAATAAGATATTTCACAATCAGGATTAAAGAGAGTTTCCGATTCATTATTTGTGTATGATCTTAGTGCCAATATATGGAAGATCTTAGGGGAACATTATTTACAACTGTTGTTTGAAAGATTGATGCAAACTTGATAATAAGTATTTAACTTGTTCTGCTTTGGCAAGAGAATTTTTAATACATCTATATATCTTACAGAAAATGGTAATGCAGATATTAACAATTCAACTTATATAAGATTTTCTGTTATCATAATGACATAATAAGTGAGTTCTATTACTGGCATTTATGTTTTGTATTGGTATGTTTAGGCATAAGATATTTATTTTTATTGTAAAATGTTTTTTAGTATTTATGACCATACATTGTGAAACTTAGAAAGAAATGCAAATATTAATTTTATTCTAAGGATGATGTATCCTAACCTTCCGAACTGAGTGATTTTTAATCTGATGCTTCAATAGATTCCTTGTCAATTGTGAAATGACCTTTACATTTGAGCACCTTATCTTTAGTGTTTAGAGTGGGATTTTGTGTTTCATTATATTTGGTATTCAGTTTTACAGTTTTATTATCTACTACGTCTTATGATGTGTTCAGTCCACAAAAGTTGTTTCCAGCAATGGAATATCCTTTAATAAAATATATTACTTTGTCTCCAGGATATGTAAAATACATATGTGGAGGCTCCAGATAGTTTTCCTTGTAAATATATTGTAAATAAACTTTATAACTGGAGTTGAATAAGAACTGGTTATAAGTAGCCAATTTTGTTTATTTGATTCCACCATATTATTTTCTTGTGGCACATCTTTAAAATATATTCTAAAATATTATAAAATGATATGTATTGTGTTTCTCATAAAAGAAAAGTAGTATTATATTTTTGCTGAAGAAGAATAAAGGGAATTGGAGTAGTGAACTAGTAAAATTTCTTAAAGAATCAGGTGTAGTTGAAGCAGTGGTTACTATATAATAAGCAGCTTCAGGAGCACTTTGCAGTAGAGCAAAGATAAATAACCTTGCGATACTGTTACCATTCCCCATAACTTGTAGACCAGGCATTCATAGGAGCTTATCTCCCCCCTCTACCCAGTCAAAATGAATGACAGGCAGTTCAGCGAATATAGATCAGAATTAATTTGTAATTAAGAAAAGAAAAGAGTTGGGCAACAAAGTCGGTACTTAGCTTATTTTTTATTTATGCCTTATAAATTCATTAGTTATTTCTATTTTTCTACAATGTGTACACAAGAATACACACATGAACATTATCCCTCGCCCCCTCATAATAATAATAATGATAATGATATGTAGAAGGTATTCCAAAGTGATCTTTAATGACGTGAGATTTTTTATTATTGACATATTTTCATTTCAAGATAACTGGTATGATTAAAAGAATCTTTGTTTGGTTATCATATAACCACAAATATACTGAACTCGTCATTCTTCTCCATACATTTGACAGTATATCATTACTTATTCAAACAGAATGAAAACTGCAAAGTGCCACAAGAGAAGATGATTTTTAAAAAATTGATTATGCTGTGATATGCTATGTTCTGACAAAGGAGGATAATTTTCATCTTGTCAAGGCTTATCCCACATTAGAGGATGCTTCAGAATATGCAAGTTGTATGCAAGTACAAACTGATAAGATATGAAAGTCCATACTGTAGAACATGTACACAACTTACTACTGATTAAATAAATCCTAATAATACTATATATAGACCTTAGGTGTGCGTGTGCGTGTGCGTGTGCGTGTGCGTGTGCGTGTGCGTGTGCGTGTGCGTGTGCGTGTGCGTGTGCGTGTGCGTGTGCGTGTGCGTGTGCGTGTGCGTGTGCGTGTGCGTGTGCGTGTGCGTGTGCGTGTGCGTGTGCGTGTGCGTGTGCGTGTGCGTGTGCGTGTGCGTGTGCGTGTGCGTGTGCGTGTGCGTGTGTGCATGCGTGCGAAAGTACATGCATGCGTGCATTTGTGCGTTCATGCCAGCTTATATGAATGTATACATGCGTGCAAGGTCTATTTTGGTAAGTTCTCGTCACTTGCAAGTACTTATACAGACCTTGCGTGCGTTTGTATGTGAAGATCATCATTCCGATAATTACCGTTATCAATACTCAAGTTCATTTATACATAAAAGGAAATTGTGATTATCACTTCCATTCAGTGGTAAACCATACTTAGTGACATACTAAAGGGGACAAAAATGTCTTTCTGAAGAAAAGAAGAACCACCTTTGACAACCTTCATAGCATATGATTTAAGCAAAAGAGTGGTTACTCACTCACAGGAATAAATTTTTGTACAAATGATCCCTTTGTCGTCCTAAATTGGCAGTTAAAATCACACGACGCGAAGCATTTTATATCGTACTCTTCGTTATGATTAAATGATCCTAACTTATCATTCTATTCCCTAATACATACTATTGAGAATATATGTCATGAGAAAAAATCATGAAGTGACTGCTTTCTCTTTTCTTCTCCATCTCAAGTTTAGATTTCGTCGGTGTTCGAACGGCTGTTTATCTTTTATATAAATGGTTGTTTATCTAGCGACCTACTTGGCTTCACGTGTTTGCCTGCCTAGTGGGTGCTCTCGCTCTCTGATCACGTTAATAAAGGTGATGCTAATGATAGTCATAATGAAAATGATAATGGTACTAAAATATTAATCATCCTAATCGCAATGACAATAATGGTGATGATATTAATAACTGATAATAATAATAATGGTATAAATGATAATAATAATCATGTCATAAATGATAACAATAATGGTGATATAAATGATGATAATAGTAATGATGATAATGATAACAATAATAATGATGATGATAATGATAATATAAATAATAATAATAATAATAATAACAATGATAGTAAAAATAGTAATAATAACAGTACTGATAATAATGTTAATGATATTGATAATAATAACAATAATAATAATAACAACAACAACAATAATAATAATAATAATAATAATAATAATAATAATAATAATTGATAATAACAATGATGATAATAATAATAATAATGATAAATGATAATAATAACAATCATCATAATAATAATCATGATGATAATAATGATAATGATAATAATAATAATTATAATAATAATAATAACAATAATATTATAACAATAATAATAATAATAATAATAATAATAATAATAATAATAATAAAAATAATGATAATTGTAATGATAATAATAATAATAGTAATGATAATAATAATAATAATGATAATAATAATAACAACAACAACAAAATAATAATAATGATAATGATAATAATCGTGATAATAATAATAATAAAATAATAATGATAATAATACTAATGATAATACTAATGATAATAATAATGATAATATTAATAATAATAATAATGGTAATATTAATAATAATGATAATAATAATGATAATGATGATGATGATGATTATAATAATAACAATAATAATAATAATAACGGCAATAATAATAGCAATAATAATGATAATGTTGATAGTAGTGATAATAATTATGAAAATGATGATGATGATGATGATGATAATGATAATAATAATAATAATAATAATAATAATAATAATAATAATAATAATAATAATAATAATAATAATAATAATGATAATAATAATAATAATAATAATAATGATAATAATGATAATAATAATAATAATAATAATAATAATAATAATAATAATAATAATAATGAGACTAATAATAATAATAATGAGACTAATAATAATAATAATGAGACTAATAATAATAATAATGAGACTAATAATAATAATAATGAGACTAATAATAATAATAATAATATCAATAACAACAACAACAACAGCAACAACAACAGTAATAATAATAATACTAATAATAATACTAATAATAATAATAATAATAATGATAATAATAATAATACTAATACTACTAATAATAATAATAATAATAATAATGATAATAATAATAAGGCATCTCTGCGAAAGTTTTTTTTTTTTTTCCTGCAGAAAGTTCCTTTGTCTTATGTCGTGCTGTAGCGCTCCAGTCCTCTTTTGTACAACGGTTTTGTCAGCAATGTCTTCGAGACCTTGATCTTACTTGCCTTGGAACGCAAACTATATATACATCTCTTACATAGATGTTTTATTATTTTTGCATACATACCAAGTTATAAATAAATAATTTAGACGTCGATAGATACAAATAAGCAAATAAAACGCTGCTAGGGGGAAAAAGCGTGGTAGGAAAAATGTCTGATATCCATAACAATTATAACAAGAACAATATTAATAATAATAATAATGATGAGGAGGATAATAACGATAATTATAACAATAATATCACGATAACAATGATAATAGTATTATTGGTAATGATAATGATAATAATAAAAATAAGGATAATATTAAAAACAATAATAATAATGATAAAATAATAGTGATAACAATAATAATGAAAATAATGATAATGATGATAATATTGATAGTAGTAATAACAATGATGAAACTGATAATGAAAATAACAGCAATAATAATAATGATAATGATCAAAATGATAATAATGATGATAATAGTAACAATAACGATGATGCAATTATGAAAACAACACAAAAGCAACACAAACAACAACAATAATAGTAATAATAATAGTGATAATAGTAATAGTGATAAAAATAATTATGACGATAATAATACTAATAACAATAATAATATTAATAATAACAATAATAGTAATGTAAATTATAATTATAATAATACAAATAATAATAACAATAATAATAATGAAAATAATAATAATAATAATAATAATAATAATAATAATAATAATAATAGTAATAAAAATGATAATGATAATGATGATGATGATGAAAATAATGATAATAATGATAATAATAATAATGATGATAATAACAATAATAACAATGATAATGATAATAATAATAATAATGATAATAACATCAATAATAATAACAATAATAACGATAACAATAATAATAATAATAATAATAATAATAATAATAATGATAATAATAATGATAATAATAAAAATAATAATAATAATGATAATGATAATGATAATGATTATAATAATAATGATTATAATGAAGATG
>NC_061833.1:5887949-5890449 GCF_019202785.1 Penaeus chinensis
GCCATGCGCAGCGCCAGGTGTACCAGCACTCGAAGCAGTCCTAAGCAGGGTGTTTGGGAGGCTTCCTGATACGGATAACACCTACCCGTCGAAGGAGAGGTTTCGCCTTCGTCGCCACGGCATTTCAAAATGTGAGACAACCAGAGCCTTGGACAATATCGGCCACGGACGTTTTCGCCAGTAATGTACGTTTTTCTTGCTAACTGAGTGTCGTTCGTTTGTTTCATAAAGTGTCCGGACCGTTTTTGTAGCTACCACCCAGTCTATGCTGTACAAGTGATAAAAAATATATGCATGTAGTAGACGTTGTTGTATGATTTTAACATTTTTCAATCAAATTAATGGGTCATTCCGTACTCCATGGCATCAACCCTCAAGAAGCAGATTAAAAACATCCTCACAAGAATGGACAAGCCGTCATACAGCTACGCAAATAGTGTGAAAAGGAAAGAGAAAGTATTTGTATATATGTGTGTATGTATATATATATATATATATATATATATATATATATATATATATACATACACGCATACACAGACACACACACATATACACACACACACATAGATATACATATAAAAACAAATTGATAGATAGATAGATAGAAAGAAAGATAGAGAACATTCCCATTTACTTTGTAATCTTATTAAAACCGAGAGTGAGTTGGCCCTTTTATTGTAACTCTCACCGTCTGCATCCTGCCGTATCGAGCTCAGGGAAAATACAGGTGACAAATACCTTGAGAATGTCAAAATATTGTAGGGAAAATATAATTAGTATATTATTGATGAGATGATGATATCGAAGGTAATGTTTATAATGATCATGATGATTATGATGCTAGTGATAATGATGATAAACATTATGAGGAAAAAATGATTATGACCATAGTAATGGAAATATTACTGATGATAGTAATGATAATAATTGTAATGATAATGATAATAATATTAATAATTAACCATGTAAACTTTATTAACAGTAATTATGATAATTATAATGATGCTGTTGGTAATGATAATAATAACAAGAACAAAAATTGATAATGATCATAACAGCAACAACAAATAACAGTAATAATAATAATAATAATACAAAATGATAATGATAATGATAATGATAATAACAATAATCTTAATAATAGTAATACAAAAAACCAACAATAATGATGATGATAATAATAATGATGATAACAACAATAATAGTAATAACGATAATAATGATAGTAAAAATTATGATAGTAATGATAATGAAAACGATGATAATAATGATGATGGTAATAATAATGATGCTACAGCTACTTGTACAACAACAACAACAACAACAACTACTATTAATAACGATGATGATAATCGTATTAATAGTGAATATGATACTGTTGATAATAATGATAAAGATCAGAGTAATGATAATAGTAACGATAATGATAATAATGATAATAGATATATATAATAATAATGATGATAATAGATATATATAATGATATTGATAATAATAGATATATATAATGATAATAACAACGATGATAATGCTATTACTGCTGATAAAGATAACAATGACAATTATAATGACAATAGTTATGATAATAATAATAATGATGATCATGATAATAACAACAACAATAATAGTAATGCTAATGAGGATAATAGTGGTAATAATAACACTATTGATAATAATGATAATGATAATGATAATAATAGCAGTAGTAGTAATACTACTACTACTAATAATAATGATAATAATAATAATGATAATAATAATAATGATGATAATAATAATAATAATAATAATAATAATAATAATAATAATAATAATAATAATAATGAATATAATAATAATAGTAATAATGATAATAGTAATAATGATAATAGTAATAATGATAATAATAAGAGAATGAAAATGATAAAAGTAATAATAATAATAACAATAACAATGATAATAATAATGATAATAATAATAATGATAATAATAATAATGATAATAATAACAATCATAAAAACAATGGTAAAAAAGAAAACAACAACAATGATTATAATGATGATAATAGTAAATAACAAAAATGCTAATGATATTATCATTATAATAATGATAATGATACTACTACTATCAGTAATAATAACAATAATAATGATGATAATAAAAATAACGATAATAATTATATTGTTAATAATAATAACTATATTGATAAAAAATGATAATAATAATAAAATAATAATAATAATAATAATAATAAAATAATAGTAATAATAATAGTAATAATAATAATAAAATAATAATAATAATAATAGTAATAATAATAATAATAATGATAATAATGATAATAATAATAATAATGATAATAATAATAATAATGAGAATAGTAATGATAGCTAGAATTGCAATACTGATAATAACAATGGTAATGATAAGTTATAATAATGATAATGATAACAAAAATTATGATAATGATACCACTCATTTATGGTCATGATCATATTTATAATGAATGTACTAATTA
>NC_061833.1:5902567-5912567 GCF_019202785.1 Penaeus chinensis
GTTTACGGATCACGGCGCCTTTCGAGAGCAGGGCGACCGGGCTGGGCTTGTGCGGTACGAGGACAGGGCGTTGTGCTCATACATACACGTACACAGACACACACACAGACATACACGCACTTACATACATGCATGCACACACACACACACACACACACACACACACACACACACACTTACATACATGCACACACACACACACACACACACACACACACACACACACACACACACTTACATACATGCACACATAAACACACACTTACATACATGCACACACACACACACACACACACACACACATACACACACTTACATACATGCACACACACACACACACACACACACACTTACATACATGCACACACACACACACACACACACACACACACACTTACATACATGCACACACACACACACACACACACACACACACACACACACACACACACACACACACATCCATAAATCGTCCATCTGTCTATGTGTCTAAAAATAATATAAACATACCAAAGCATATAAATTCAAATGCACCCAAGCATACACACACATACACGCATACCGCACACACTCACGCAAACAAATACATATATCTAACACTCTGTCTGAATCTATTTGTCTATCTAAAAAAAATTGAAAATACCTACACATATACATATGCATATGCATGCAAACACATACAAACACATACACACACATCTATCTATCTATATATATTTAGATATCTATATAATTATATATATACACATATTTTTATATAGATAGATAAATAGATAGATATGCATATACATATATGAATATATATATGTATATATATATATATATATATATATATATATATATATATATATGCATATCTATCTGTCTATCTATCTGTATATATATATATATATATATATATATATATATATATATATATATATATATATATGTATATATATACACACGTAAACACATATACATATCTTTATATGCATATATATATATACATATATATATATATATATATATATATATATATATATATATATATATATCTGTTTATCTCTCTCTCTCTTATTAAACACAAAATGCATTATTACCGGAGGGCGGATTCCTCTGCGCCTCTGTCTTTGTAAAGAAACCGTTCATCTTTCGCTACAGATTTCGGATTTATATTTTGATTTCCGGAATTGCGTGAGATGATGACGAGGCTTTTATGGGGGAAAAAAATAGAGAATTCTCATGTCTAAGCTTCCTCATATAGAACATAGATTCAAAGTGTTGGTCTGTCAACTCGGTCGTGCAACATGCATGCTGGGCAACCCGGGAGGCGCAACATACTGCAAGAACGTGTCCATGAGTTGTAATATGTAGTAAAATGCGCACGTGTTTTAGGCGTTCTGTAGTAAGAATTGAAGAAGTACATGTGGGCGCTTGGCTGAACATGTGATTCAGCAGTCTGTACATTACAGATCATGTAATGCGAGACTTAGAACGCGCGGAAACACATACTTACAAGCATAATCTTCAATATTTTACTAATGTATTATTATTCGAGCCTAAAAACAACAACAACAACAACAACAAACAAAAAAACAAAAGCAAAAATTAAAACACTAAATAAACACAATATTCATGATCTTGCTAATATATCCTCGTCTTAAAACATATCATAACACCGAAATTATGAAAATCAACAACGGCAATTGTCAATGCCTGGAACCACAAAAGTTTCTAGCGCACAAAAGCGCTTTTAATCGCCGTGGCATCAAGAGGGACTTCCGTTGTCTGGCGGGTTTCTCCTGCAGCTCTGAAAAAAAAAAAAAAATCAGCAGGAAATTAAACACTCCTTTTGCATTGTCTATTAATGAGTGTCATTATTCCCCCCTTTGGTATATTTAACCAATCAGTTTTTTTGCGTCACGATAATCACAGCGCAGTACACTTCGAATAGGAATGATAAGGATTCGTGAACGTGGCCGTCATTAACATCGTAATATTGCTATCACTGACATCTTGATAGACCGCGACACCATTGGAAAGTGTTGGACGCTTGTAGAGTCGGGGCGGGAGATCGAGATGCCAGATGCGACGGGACAGATCTCGAGGGCGAATTCATCTCGTTTTGTTTTAGTTATCGGAATCGTTCCCTTTTCCTTACACTTGGCCGAAGGGAGCGTTGCTTGCGAGTCCAGAACCCACGAGGGCCGTCCGTAGGGAGGAGCATCGGGGGCGAGAAAAGGCCCGTTGGCACCCGGCGCGAGGGACCAGGAGGTTTTAAAACCCGCCCGCGCGGAGCAGAGGTGCGGAGTTTCTCTGCAAACTCCATTGCGCTCTCACCTCTTGATCTCCGCGTTTATTTGTTTGTGTTTTGTTATATATTATTTATAATATTCACCATGGCTGAAAAGGCAGAAATGCCAGCAGACTCTGTGTCGCTCCCCCCTACATACGCTCCGTCCGAGGCTTACACCGAATCGCCTCCGCCGGTAAGTACACATTACTCTCTCTGCTTTCAAAAGGCGTAATGGAAACTGGTTCAGTGAGTCTTGAAATGACTCCCTATACGTCTGTCCACGCCGACCTGCTCCTGCCTGCACGGAGCCACTTTTTTTTTTTATGCTGATACTGAGAGACGGAAAAAGTGGTCTTGCTGTGTGAAAGCTTTTTCAGTTTCTTGCAATAACTTGTCTGGAAGCTGGCACTCCCTTAGCGACGCCCGTGCCTTGCACCGACGCTTTTCATTTTTATTTGCAAAATATTCACCATCTTAAAAAAAATAGCATGATTCATATTTTCACACAAGATCACTGACTGTCATACTTCTCTTCCCGTTTAGACATTCTACTCCTTATTTTTTTCCAAAATTGACGATTCCCATTGACTTACGGCTACCAAGAAGGGTATGTCCTATGCCCCAAACGCGATCCTCGTACACACGTACAGATCGATCCTTCCAGCATGTTCTACAGCCACCCTTTCCTTTCCCCTGTGTGTGTTTCTCGTGCCCATGAAACCGGTATCGCGAGATGCACTTTCCTCGCCAGTCTCTCGGGCACTCGGACTCACTGCCGGACCGAAGCGGATTTCGGCGCCACGGAAATTTCTGAAAGTCTTCGTCGGTCGCCTGGGTACGCGCGCTCGCTCTCTCTGTTTCGTTCTTTCTTTTGCTCTCTTTCTCTCTGTCTAGTTCTTTCTTTTGCTCTCTTTCTCTCTGTCTCGTCCTTTCTTTTGCTCTCTTTCTCTCTGTCTCGTTTTTTCTTTCTCTGTGTCGCTTTCTGTTCTTTTTTTTTGTTCTTTCTCTGTTTCTTTCTTTCTTTTGTTCTTTCTCGTATCTCTCTCTCTCTTCTCACCTCCCCTCCCGCTACCGCTCCCCCTCTCTCTCTTTCTCTGTCTGTCTGTCTGTCTGTCTGTCTCTGTCTCTCTCTCTCTTTCTCTCTTGTATTGAAATATATATAGCGGATGGGAGAAATTCAAGTAATTAAAAGATAGAGGTAAATAAAGGCAAAAGTTAAAAACGGCACAGTGGGAGAAAGAGAGAGTTAATGATCATGGCGAAAACAAAAAAGAGCAGCGATGGTCTGTCTGTCTGTCTCTCTCTCTCTCTCTCTCTCTCTCTCTCTCTCTCTCTCTCTCTCTCTCTCTCTATATATATATATATATATATATATATATATATATTTATATATATATGCATATACATACATACACACATACATATAAGCATATATGTATGTATATATGTACGTATGCATGCATGTATGTATGTCTGTATTAAACATACACATATACCAGGAAAAAGAGAGAAAGTTAGAGCCAAAAATGAAGACCAGAAAAGGTCCGAGAGAAAGCGACTGAGACCGAGACGAGGGACCGAGCACGCCTTTCCGCTGTGATGTCAGGAAAGTCCTCGTATGCCTACAATGACTCATGACCTGGGATTTACTTGACATTCATGACGAGTTACCGATCTTAGGAATGACAGACTTCGAGAGCGGGTTCCTATATCTGTATTTCCTGGCGCTGGGAGATTGGATGAGTTGGTACAGATTTAGAAAGCGGTGTATGTACAGTATGTATGCATGTATGGATACTGTTCATACATATGTACATGCATATATATCTATATATCTATATCTAAATTTGTATATGTAGCTATATCTATATCTAAAGTTGTATATGTTGCTATATCTATATCTAAAATTGTATATGTAACTATATCTATATCTAAAGTTATATATATAACTATATCTATATCTAAAGTTATATATGTATCTATATCTATATCTATCTATCTATATGTGTTTGTGGATGTGTCTACTCACTCATACAGAAAGCATGCACACTTGAGCATTAGATATAACAACAACTATTAAACCATCGTTGCTTCTTAAATATGTTAAAATCTCCTTCTAACGTACAGTCTTTCTCTTACCAATGTGCTTTTTCAATCCCAAAACCCCATTTCCACGCATTACTCTCCAAACGTTTTGAAGGTAAAATGCATTTCTAAAGTTCCGTCCCACATACCCACCCACTCACCCCCACCTTCGAAAAACCTAAAAGAAAAAAAAAATAGAAAAAGAAAGAAAAAAAGAAAGAAAGAAAGAAAGAAAGAAAAGAAAAAAAAAACGTTATAGAAAACCACGAGAAAGCTGCGGAAACAAAAACATAGAAGTTACTCTCACAGGTGAAAGTTCTCGCTTGGCCAGATTGCCTCGGCGGTTCATTAACCTTCGCTCCGTTCCAATTGGGTTCGTTCTGCGTGTAATTGCGTTTCATACTTAAAGCACTCGTGGGTTAATGCTATGCTGTTGAATATACTTTCTCCATTTAGATCTTTTATTCTTTGAAAACTAACTTCATACAAAAAATTACAAATAGCAGAGGTTTTCATAGTACAAACACGCGAGTTTCGAAACAGTGTTCTTTGTTTACATTTCGAAGTGGCCAGGCGTGGTTTCTTGGCGCCCGTCCCTGTGGGCGAGACGAAACCATACCAGGATGTACCCCCTGTCCCTTCGGTCCCTCTGTCGTTTCTAGAAAAGGGAAGGGAAAAGGAGGGGCAAGGGAGAAAGGGAGGGAGGGAGGGAAGTTGAAGGTTAGGTTGATATTTCCTACTTGGAGAAATTTTTAGCTGATTTTCACCCGACCAAACGTTTCTCCTATCTTAAGCATTTCCCGTAATTGGCTTCTTTCGTAATAGTTTTCTGCCTCCTGTTATTTTTTTTTTTTGTAGGATGTCGTTATATATGTTTATTTATTTATTTAGTTAGTTTTTAGTTTAACTGGTTTTCGTAATGTTATTTTTTTTTTTTCGTATTCTTCCTAATTTCTTTCAACTTTCACTTCCCTCTTCCCCCTTTATCTTCTCAGAAGTCTTTTGAATTAGATTTTTTTGTACAATATCAAGTGTTTTCTCATTTACGTCATTCATTTTCACTGAAACAGATTTCGCATACTAACCCTAGTCCTTCTGACAAATAAACAAAATAAGCCTCTATGTATCTATAGAATAAAAATATAACAATGATTAAAAAGAAATGAAAATAACAAATTCGAATTTCGAAAGCCATGCCAATGCGCACGACGATGCCACTTTGTTTGAGGAGAGTCCGGGTCCCACGCGCCCAAACAAGATCGTCTCTCTGCTTTGTATTTTGCCGAGTGAAGCGTGAGAATCTGGATTGTTTGGACAAGGAGTGTTGCGATTGTTGATAACTCGTCTTGACCTTAGTCATTTCCTTAATTCAAGATGAAACCTCCCGGGAATAAACACACATCTACAATGCAGATGCCATATCATACCCACGCTTACGGATATATTATGCTTGTATACATATATTCATACATACATTCATAAGTACACACACACACACACACACACACACACACACACACACACACACAGTATACACATATGTATGTCTGTGAGTGTGTGTGCAAATGAATATATATATATATATATATATATATATATATATATATAGAAAGAGAGAGAGAGAGAGAGAGAGAGAGAGAGAGAGAGAGAGAGAGAGAGAGAGAGAGAGAGAGAGAGAGAGAGAGAGAGAGAGACGGAGCAAACACAGTGTCAATACCCGAAAGACAAATCACCTGAATCGGAAAAGAGCTGACAGTGTGAGCCGCAAGAGCTGCCCTTTGACCTCCTCCAAGGGCGTCAGTCGAGGCGAGGCACGCGCCCCCGACCGCAGCGTTCTTCAAGACAGAGACGCAGCGACAAAGGAGTTTCAGTTTGAATTTAGAGACGATTTTTCTGGCAAATAAAAGAAAGAAAATTGAGTATAGTTCCAGAGGGAAGTAGGTTATTCATGCGTCAGTGACAGCATGATGAAATGCATACGCAGAATGCTTGCAAACTGATTAACGTGCGTAAACGGTATACATACTTCTGACATCTATGTATCTATATCCATATCTATCTGCCTATACACCTGTATGTATGTGTGTGCATATGTGCGTGTTTTCGTACGTGTGTGTATATCTCCATAAAAGGAGAAGCCTACATAATTATCATTCTCTTAAAGATCGGAACGGATTTTCATTGCCATATACTTTTTTGGATCTCAAGTGAAAAAGAAGACTTGGTCAGTTCGTTTAAAAAGTGGTTATTTCAAAGACGACAGCATTCAAGTAAAGAGAGAGAGAGAGAGAGAGAGAGAGAGAGAGAGAGAGAGAGAGAGAGAGAGAGAGAGAGAGAGAGAGAGAGAGAGAGAGAGAGGGAGAGAGAGAGAGAGAGAGAGAGAGAGAGAGAGAGACAGACAGACAGAGAGACGAAGAGTCTGAGAGATAAAGAGACAGAGAGAGAGAGAGAGAGAGAGAGAGAGAGAGAGAGAGAGAGAGAGAGAGAGAGAGAGAGAGAGAGAGAGAGAGAGAGAGAGACAGACAGAGAGACGAAGAGTCTGAGAGATAAAGAGACAGAGAGAGAGAGAAACATCTTGAAAGAGAAAGAAAGTCTGCATCGTCATCGGAAGAAACAGAACAAAGACGAAGACTGTTACCTTTCCATACCCTTCACCCCGAACTTCAATAAAAGAAATGACAACAAACCAACATCGAGAGAAAGACGATCGCTACATTCATCAACATGCACACGTGTTGCCGCCATGGCAACACGTGTGCACCTCAGAACGCCTGAAGCTCACGACTCGCAGGAAAAGTTTTATGAATATAGTTTCTAGAACATTTTCCCGAGTAAATGCGTGGATAATCCCGACATAATCGCGCGGTGAAATTATGGTTTAAAGCTGCATGATGGAGGCGTGGCGGTTATAAAGAGCAGCTCGAACTCCCGCATCAAAAACGAAACAGAATGCGCGTGTGACTTTTCCTTGCCCCATCGCGCGGGAAACACATATTTATTTTTGAGCGTTTAGCGGCGAATTTTAAACCTGTAAAACTCGGTCACAAAGACAAGAAGTGGCGAGTGGTTATCCTTGAAGAAGCCTAGTGTTGGTGCAGGAACCATGGGATGGGGGGGGGGGGGGGGAGGGGAAGGGTTGAAAGATGGGGGAAGGGGGTACAGGGAGAAGGAGGAGGGAGAAGAAGAAATGAGGAGTTGAGGGGGAAATGAAGAGGGATTAGCAGGGGCATAGGAAAGGGAGAAGGTGAAAGGGGAGAAGGAGGAAGGGGGGAGAAGGAGGAAGGAGGGAGAAAGAGGAGGGGAGGGAGAAGGAGGAGGGGGAGAGAAGGAGGAAGGAGGGAGAAAGAGGAGGGGAGGGAGAAGGAGGAAGGGGGGAGAAGGAGGAAGGAGGGAGAAAGAGGAGGGGAGGGAGAAGGAGGAGGGGGAGAGAAGGAGGAAGGAGGGAGAAAGAAGAGGGGGGGAGAAGGAGGAGGGGGAGAGAAGGAGGAGGGGGGAGAAAGAGGAGGGGGGAGGAGGAGGAGGGGCAACTGGGGTCTGCAAGAAAGCCGTACCGGGTAATACCAGCTACCAGCAAGGTGGGCACGTGGGTTGCAAAACATCTTTTTATTTGCTTTATGAACGCGTTTTTGGCGAGCAACCTGCAGTAAGATTTCTTGATGGACCAGATGTTGTGAAGAGAACGATATTTTAAGGTCATATGTGTGCTTTGCCTTTCAAGAAACGTCCGATCAAAAGCAAGCAGTAAATGTTTGTAGAGATTACTACGTCCAGTTTTGCTTTGTCACAAATCTGCCATTTCCCTTTTCTCAGCTTTCACAAGATAATCTTTTCATGCCATGAATTTCATGCTTTTCTTTAGCGCATGCGTTGATGAAAATACATATTCATATTACACTTCCAATCGATTGCAGTTAAGGAAAAACAAGTATGGAAATGCGAGTATCGACAACTCAGTAGTAATTTCTATTTCTGTTTGTGCAGCTTGCTCGTCACCGATGCCGCGGTGCATGGCAATCAGCTGCGTCGGAGAATGATAGCAATTGACATCAACAGCTGATGTTTCGTCGTCATCGCCTCGCTCGTCCTTATGTTGAATCTCGGATACTTGTTTCTCCTCACGTCCTGTCTTCTTAGTAATGAACCATTTACAGTCAGTTATTAATCCGCTGTCTCATCATTATTCTTATTTACTTTGTTTAGTTTCTTTTCCCATTATTCCCCTCCCACGGCTGCTCTTCTCTTCTCCTCCTCCTCTTCCCCATCTTTACAATTCGCTAGGCTTCCGGCGAAGGTCGAACGACAATCACGCCTTAACAGTGGGCGAAGGTCACCTTGTAGACAATACCTTCGTCATGTTGCTTCGTGTAATTTGGGGGAAGTTTCTTGAAGGATTTTCCATTTTTGCTTCGGTAGTTAATATGGAGGAAGATGGGAGGGCGGCCATCTTGACCGGGAATTCTAACGAGCTGCGTTCGTTTTATGGCGCTGAGACAAAATATACACCGTGAATTTTGTTTTAGTCTCGTAGTCGCAATGTGTTTCGTTTTTGTTTTCCCCCCTCTCACTTGCAATTACACAATGGACATTTCCCTCACTATTTAGTTCTTCCAGACGCCGGTTCTTAGGCACCATTGTCTCCTCTCTGGAAAAAGAACTTAATCACCGGATAAGGCAGCAGACGAGATTCTTTGAGGCAGTGGATGACATACGATACAAACAAAACGACCTGCAGGACTGGCTGTACGACCTCCTGACGTCCTCTGCGATGTATATTGCGCGGGCGAAATCAACACTTGCATGACGATTTTCGCAAAAAAAAGTCAAAATAGGTTTATTTAAAGTCGTGCGTGACATTTTTTAGATCAAGACTACAAATGCAGATGAGATAGACGTTTCAGTATGGGGACCATAAATGACTTCACACAATTTCAGTTATTCACAGAAATATTTCCTTTATTTCAACCCTCAATCTCTCTGGAGATATAAAGCCAAGACGAGTTGGAAAAGAGAGAGAGAGAGAGAGAGAGAGAGAGAGAGAGAGAGAGAGAGAGAGAGAGAGAGAGAGAGAGAGAGAGAGAGAGAGAGAAGCGAGATAGAAAAAATAAACGAAATAGATATCATGTCAACCACCACAAAAAAAAAGAAAAAAGAAAAAGAAAAAGAAAAAGAAGCAAATGGCAAAACGAAAACTCATGTCGATAAAAGAAAGCGGTTGTAAACGACACTCAAGCGGAAGTTTCTAACGGGATGTAACTCTAGAACGGAAGGCTTGATGCATTAGCCTATCTCACGCTTCGAAATGGGCGTGGTTTGAGTGCCCGCCCCGATAGATAGGTCGGAGGCGAGGTTACGGGGGGAGGAGGTTGAAGGGAAGAGGAGGAGGCGGAGGAGGAGGAGGCGGAGGAGGTTGCGGCGGGGGGAGGGGGAGTTGGAGGGTAGGGGGAAGAGGTAAGGGTAGGAGAATAGGGTAAGGAGGTAATAGTGGAAGAGGTTAGGGTAAGGAATGAAAGTTTATATGGAGTCGGGGTTAGGGGGTGTCTTCTCAGGTTTAAAAGGGAATGGTAGGGGGGGGGGGGGGTTAGCTGTTGTGTATATCGTAGGATTGGACCTTAGCAGAGAGGGGGGGTATGTGGGGAG
>NC_061833.1:5920067-5927567 GCF_019202785.1 Penaeus chinensis
GCTTCTCATCACCATAATGTGTGTGTATGTAAGTCTGGAACTGTGCACCAAATTATGCCTGCGTGTCCAAAGAAAAAGATTAAGGGAAACAGAGCTCATACATAATGCACGCACTTCTACCTGCATGCCTCTTGCTCTCACGCTCCCTCTGTATCTATCTTCTGACTAACTTCTCTCTCTCTTTTAAAGTGTAGATTGGTTCTCACTTTTATTTCTATATCTATCTCTGTGTCTTTATCTTCCTATGTATCTGTTTGTATCTCCATATGAATCTGTAGAGCCATCCATGCAGGTACACGCATGTATAAGAACACAGAAATGCATGTCTTGAGACAATACTAATGCAAAAGAATAATACTATTGTTAACCTATAAACGGGAGAAAGAATGAAAAGTATAGGTTTAAAATCCACGGGAAATAACAAGTGAACGTCGAGTATTGGTTCAGCTGCGCATTCAAGTTTTCTTGTTTATACTTTTCGGACCGTCCCAAGCATAACGTTGTTGCTGCCTCTGTAACCACATTTGAATTTGTGTGCGTTATTTAACACGTAGTATCAAAGTTTATTCTATAATGATTGCCTGAAAAGAGAAATCGGTCGGCGGTTTTTAAAAATTGAGTTAATAATATGAAATCTTGTAAAAAAAAAAAAGTTGATGAATCATTCAAGATAAATGCTATGCTTGTGCTTGTATTGCTTCCGATTTGCTGGATTTGTGGATATGTGTATTTTTTGTATGTTATATATTCCTCAAGCAGAAACCCACTCACACACGAATATATATTTATTTCTTTATCCGCATAATAAATCTCCGATCATGATGTACATACGTGTGTGCATACATACGTACAGAAATATATATGCATATATTCCATGATTCACTTCCATCCCGTTCTCATTATCATGCAGACCAATACCCCTTTTGCTCTAGATGATATAAACACATTCCATTATTGTACGGTCACTTATAATACATATAATAATAAACATAATAACGTCTCTCGTTTAGCTTTTCAGACCTCAAATATTAAGCACCTCTTTCTCTCAGCTCTCGGTATTGTGTCTATAAGCTTCCTAAGCAACTCCTCGTAACAAAACTTTGTTCGATTTCCCTTTAGACAAGACCTGGCTCTACACTTATGCACAAGGATAATAACTACAAGCTTGCAAGGGCATGAAATGAATAGGTGTTCTCCAGTGTGACTAAAACACTATGTCAATTTCATGCACTGTGTGTTTGTGTGTATATTATATTGTGTGTATATATTTCTCATGGCCTTCTGTGCGGTTGTTTATGTATGTTTATGCAAAGTGCGGAGTAAATAGTTTTCTAACAAAATGTGGAGGTTTATTTGAATAATAATACATATGTGAATGTTGATTTGATTGTAAACACATGTGTGAGGATACGGGTGCACACACACACACACACACACGCACACACACACGCACACACACACACACACACACACTCACACACACACACACACACACATATATATATATATATATATATACATATATATACATGCATATATATACATATATATTTGTATATACATACATATGTATATATATATATAATGAATATATATATATATATATATGTGTGTGTGTGTGTGTGTGTATGCATACATGTATATAAACGAATATATATATACTGTACTGCAGGTGGAACGGAAAGTGCATTGTTGCAAGTCAACTCATGTATGCCTGAACGCACGTGTGTGTCTATGTGTGTAACATTTTACCTTTTCTTCCTGTGGGTGTACTGACCTCTGCTTTATCTGTGTCACTTAGCTCTCGGGAACACCAGTCGATTCTGACATGACCAGAGATTCCTGTTTTCATGCGGATGACTCTGCATGATGTTTAACTCCGTGTCATGCAGAGACAGGGTGAAAGAGAACGATGTGGTCGAGGCGAAGGCGTGGAGAAAAACGAGAAAGAAGATTGAAACAGGAACACACAAACACTCAGACATTAAACACGCATACAAACGTCGCTATGTACACACACACAGACAAATTCACTCACGGCAAACAAACATTTTCAAGCACAGATAACACACAAAGATAAAAAGAAAATTAAGTACACTACTATATAAATACTGAATGCAAATTTTTAAAGAGAGAAAAAACAACAACAGGAAAACAACAAAAGGAAGATGAAATGATAATATCTTTATTTTTCATTCTTATCATTATCATTTTATCTAGAATATAAACATTTATACATCCCGTCTCTTGGCAATTTCTTTTGTTTTTCACCTATTTTTTTCCTTAAATCTTCACCGGCTATTAAAGAGTTACTTAGTAAACTCAAGGTCTCTCGTCCTTAGGGAAAAAGACATCCTCAGTCCTTGAACAGAAGCAGACGCGACGATAATAAACATCGTGGCGCAGGAGACTCATACTGCTTGGATGTCCGCTATAGAGGAAAAGCAGGAGGAGATGAAGCTGAAGAAGAATAAAGAGAACATAGTAAATTATAAGGAAGGAGATGATGAACGAAAGAAAGAATATATATATAATATATAATATATACACATATAATACATATGTAACTATATATGTATAATACATATATATATAATATTTATATGATACATATATATATAATATTTATATGATACATATATATATACATAATATATATATATATATATATATATATATATATACACACACACACACACACACATATATGTAGATAGTTGGATATAGACATCTAAACATCAGATTTATATGAGTACCTGTATATATGCGTGTGTATGTATATGTACTGTATACACACACATATGTATACACACACACACATATATATATGTATATGTGTATGTCTGTATGTATAAGTATATGTATAACACATGCGTACATGGAATATTACTTTGGTTCATATGTTCTTCGCGCCGCTGCATAAAGAGAACGTTAGTATCTGCGATAGAGCCCAACCTGCCGTGTTGTGACAGGAGAAAATATACCTTACGATAAGAGAGACCTTGAGTTCGTATTGCAAAGCAAGCACCCCGAGCATTTGCGTGTGTTGTTATGCACATGAACCCGCTCTTCCGACTCTACTCTCCATATTCCTGCTCGTTTCTCCTTCTACGGCCAACTCTTGCGATGAGAAAGGGAAAGGTAAATGAATAAATATAAAGAACATGCAGATAAGGCAAGGTAAATTATCTAACCACTGATACCAACTCGGTTTTTGTTCCTGGGAATTAAGTACAGACGGTTCGTCCTTATTCGCACATTACCATAAACTGCACAGTAAACGTAAGGAGAATGAATAGGCATGTCAAAGGCTGCCCGCGGTTTGTTCTTTGGAACCTCTCGTAATTTGCGCAATTTTCTCATTCTCTCCTCATCTTTTTATATTCGCATACGATTATGCACGGCTCATAATTCCACGATGCCTTTTCAGACTTTTTCCCTTCTCTAAACTGACGATGACTGTTGTACTTGCATAGCTTTGAAACTATCTGTACTTTAGTGACGAGCTCATAGAATCCCCAACGGCGTGAATCATTCTCTTGTCTCGAAACAGTTTTCCTTCCTGTTTCGAAGCTGCATCGAGGTACTTTCTCTTCTCGCTGCTTCCCGGAGTAGAAAGGAGTAGAACTTTCGAATTTCGAAGCGGTGGCGTTTCCGCTTTGCTGTATCATATCTACCGGTTCCTGTTTCGGTACTTTCCGTTTCCTTTTCCTTTTTTTATGTTTACTTTCCTTTCACTGATTGCGTTTAGGGGAAAACGCGGAAGAGAAGTTCTTTTCATTTTCTTTGTTCACAATTTGTTATTATTATTATTTCTTAATCTTTCGCTCTCTCTTTCTCTTCTAAGGAATGAGTATTGATATGTGTTGCTCTCTCTTTCTTTCGCAATCGTGCAGATATATACATACAAAACGAGGTTATTTTTGTATTTTGTTTTCATACCCTATTTACCTCCGACATTTCTGGCAAAGGTCCCTCAAACAAACGCACAGACACGGATATACGCAAACAAATAAACAAAGAAACAGTCACACTTACCATGAAGTTGGCCATTAGAATATATAAATCAGAATAATACACGACACTAAAAAAAAAAAAGTTCTCACACACGATCACTGCCTGCGCCACCGTTACAAAGTGCTGTGTAATACATGACAGTGTGAACAGCCGTGACGCGCGATTGTGTAGCGTCACCATCACTTTTTTTTCATATAAATTTTGCAGTTTTAGTTTTTTTTTTCTGAAGCTGGATTGCGAAAAAGGTCATTTCGTAATTGCTGTTTTACTTATTCTTTTTAATTTTTATTTTTTAATGATGATCTTGGTTTCGTTAATTTCAATTTCGCAGGAACAGTCAGTTATGATTTTGTTAGTGAATTCTGTATTGTGCATATTCCATTCCATCGCAGTCTTGTGTCATGAAGACTTGTGTCATGAACACAAAACACACACACACACACACACACACACACACACACACACACACACACACACACACACACACACACACACACACACACACACACGCACACACACACATACACACACAAACAAACACATACACACACAAACACATACACACACACACATACACAAACAAACACATACACATACATACACACACACACACATACACAGACAAACACGCACGCATACACGCACACACACACAAACATCAGAATGGTGCATGGCGTTTGCATATATCATATGCTTGCCTGTCGGCGGTTTGACAGCGAGTTCGTTCACAGAATCAACATAGCAGTAACATATAAACACACGAGTTCTTACACTCCAGGGATGCTAATGTTAAAAGGGGAAGGACGGGGTGGGATATAGACATTAAAGAAGGGGAATCAGGTTTTAAGAGGAGGAGAGGGAACAGGAGTGGGCGTCGGGAGAGAGGGATCAGGAGTGGGCGTCGGGAGAGAGGGAACAGGAGTGGGCGTCGGGAGAGAGGGATCAGGAGTGGGCGTCGGGAGAGAGGGATCAGGAGTGGGCGTCGGGAGAGAGGGATCAGGAGTGGGCGTCGGGAGAGAGGGAACAGGAGTGGGCGTCGGGAGAGAGGGATCAGGAGTGGGCGTCGGGAGAGAGGGAGCAGGAGTGGGCGTCGGGAGAGAGGGAACAGGAGTGGGCGTCGGGAGAGAGGGATCAGGAGTGGGCGTCGGGAGAGAGGGAGCAGGAGTGGGCGTCGGGAGAGAGGGAACAGGAGTGGGCGTCGGGAGAGAGGGAACATTAGGGCGTCGGGAGAGAGGGAACATGAGTGGGCGTCGGGAGAGAGGGAACAGGAGTGGGCGTCGGGAGAGAGGGAACAGGAGTGGGCGTCGGGAGAGAGGGAACATTAGGGCGTCGGGAGAGAGGGATCAGGAGTGGGCGTCGGGAGAGAGGGATCAGGAGTGGGCGTCGGGAGAGAGGGAACAGGAGTGGGCGTCGGGAGAGAGGGAACATGAGTGGGCGTCGGGAGAGAGGGATCAGGAGTGGGCGTCGGGAGAGAGGGAGCAGGAGTGGGCGTCGGGAGAGAGGGAACAGGAGTGGGCGTCGGGAGAGAGGGAACATTAGGGCGTCGGGAGAGAGGGAACATGAGTGGGCGTCGGGAGAGAGGGAACAGGAGTGGGCGTCGGGAGAGAGGGAACAGGAGTGGGCGTCGGGAGAGAGGGAACATTAGGGCGTCGGGAGAGAGGGATCAGGAGTGGGCGTCGGGAGAGAGGGATCAGGAGTGGGCGTCGGGAGAGAGGGAACAGGAGTGGGCGTCGGGAGAGAGGTAACAGGAGTGGGCGTCGGGAGAGAGGGATCAGGAGTGGGCGTCGGGAGAGAGGGAGCAGGAGTGGGCGTCGGGAGAGAGGGAACAGGAGTGGGCGTCGGGAGAGAGGGAACATTAGGGCGTCGGGAGAGAGGGAACATGAGTGGGCGTCGGGAGAGAGGGAACAGGAGTGGGCGTCGGGAGAGAGGGAACAGGAGTGGGCGTCGGGAGAGAGGGAACATTAGGGCGTCGGGAGAGAGGGATCAGGAGTGGGCGTCGGGAGAGAGGGATCAGGAGTGGGCGTCGGGAGAGAGGGAACAGGAGTGGGCGTCGGGAGAGAGGGAACATTAGGGCGTCGGGAGAGAGGGATCAGGAGTGGGCGTCGGGAGAGAGGGATCAGGAGTGGGCGTCGGGAGAGAGGGAACAGGAGTGGGCGTCGGGAGAGAGGGAACAGGAGTGGGCGGCGGGAGAGAGGGAACAGGAGTGGGCGTCGGGAGAGAGGGAACAGGAGTGGGCGTCGGGAGAGAGGGAACATGAGTGGGCGTCGGGAGAGAGGGAGCAGGAGTGGGCGTTGGGAGAGAGGGAACAGAAGGGGTAGGGGTGGGGGGTGGGGAGAGAGGGGCCATGGGTGGGGAGGGGTGGGGGGGCGCGCAAAAGAGGGCTCTGGGTTTGTTCTGTCGCCAAGGTTAACTGCGAACCCCCTAACTAAGGGACATATTGTGTTGAGTCACTTTGATTATCGCATTGCTTCATTTTCGTTGTTTGTGATTCATATTTGGTCGAGTCCCTGGTCGTGACTCACGCTTTGTAAGGCTCGTGATGGTGCTGATAATGAGAGACTGACAAGACGAGAGAGTTACATACATATGCACACACACACACACACACACACACACACACACACACACACACACACGCAGTGCGTATATATACACATATATGTATATACTCGCACACACACACACACAAACACTCTCTCTCTCTCTCTCTCTCTCTCTCTCTCTCTCTCTCTCTCTATATATATATATATATATATATATATATATATAAAAGGTATGAATGAGAATGAATATCTTCACAATACAAGAGATGTATTGTGCAGATATTCATTCTCATTCATACCTTTTATACATTTGTCAACATGAACGCGGTTCATATATATATATATATATATATATATATATATATATATAGAGAGAGAGAGAGAGAGAGAGAGCCAAGAAAGGGGTGAGTGACACAGAGAGGTCAGAAGACAATCAGAGACACGACACTAAGAAGGTCAGCTCAGTACCTTATGTCACCTGTAACAACAATGGCGCTCAGTCCTCTGCTGTGGCCCTCGCAGCTTCCGCTGTCGTGAGAGAAGCTGGAGCTCGGTTGCGAAACGTCTTCGTAATTATGTGTTACCACAGTAACTGAAGTTTGTGTGGAAGAGGGAGAGAGAGAGAGAGAGAGAGAGAGAGAGAGAGAGAGAGAGAGAGAGAGAGAGAGAGAGAGAGAGAGAGAGAGAGAGAGAGAGAGAGAGAAAGAAAGAGAGAGAGAGAGAGAGAGAGAGAGAGAGAGAGAGACAGAAGATAACGACTGGGACGAAACTGCTAAGAGGTACAGGGCGACACATCTCCTCCTAGTGCTACTTACTTCTAGTATTTGCAAATGATCGATGGGCAACATTATCAGGTTTTATCAGTCTCTTGTTGGGGAAACTAACCCCCACCCCCTCCCCTCTCCCTCCCCCACCCTACCCCCAAAGTAAGATTCAAGTT
>NC_061833.1:5935067-5937567 GCF_019202785.1 Penaeus chinensis
TAGATAGATCGATAGATAGATAGATAGATAGATAGATAGATAGCTCGGTTTAATATGTGACTAGTTAAAGTATCAGATGGAAGTAAATGCATAATACACCGGATGGCTAAGCATCTAGATAGATATAAATGAACACACGCACACACACACACACACACACACACACACACACACACACACACACACACACACACACACACGCGCGCGCGCGCGCACACACACACACACACACACACACATACACACACACACACACACACATACACACACACACACACTTAGAATATTAATATCATGAACCAATGACGTCTGAACAGAATATACGCACCAAGAGAACGCCAACCTTAACCCCTCTCCCCCCCTCCCTACCCAGGCCGGCCGCGACGTCAACTGCGAGGTGGAGCGCCGTCAGCAGCCCCTCGGCCCCGGCCTCGTCACGCAGGCGATCATCGTCACCTGCCACGACGAGAACGACGCCGAGGAGGAGTCACAGGAGGTCGTCCCCCTCCTGCCCCTCGTCCCCCCGCAGGGCGCCCGCCGCATCGCCCCTCCTCTTTCCCTCATCGCCCCCATCATGAAGATGCTGGCCGCCCGCGCCCGCGCACGCTCCGACCGCCCGCAGCCTCAGATCATCCAGGCGTCTAACAACAGCCCATTCCCCTTCCCCTGCTCCCCTAACGGACCCTTCCCCTGCCCCTCCGGCCAGCTCAAGCCCATCATCACCATGAGCGGCCCCATCATTCGCAAGGAGATCGTCATGAAAGCCCCAGCACCAGTCATGAAGGCCCCCGGTCCCATCAGCGGCCCTATCAGTGGTCCCATCAACGGTCCCATCAGCGGTCCCATCAGCGGTCCTATCAGTGGTCCCTTTAACGGTCCCATCAGCGGTCCTATCAGTGGTCCCTTTAACGGTCCCATCAGCGGCCCCTTCCCCGGCCCTCGCCCTAGCCCCTTCAGCGGTCCCATCCCCGGCCCCATGTCCGGCCCTTTCCCTGGCCCCATCCGCGGCCCCATCCGAATCCCCTTCGGCGGCCCCCTGTCCAGCCGCATTAGCAGTGGCCCCCTGCCCATCCAGAGCCGCCGAGACGGCCCCTTCCCCTTCGGCATGCCCCGGCCCATCCCCCTGCCCGCCTCCCAGGCCATCTCCAAGCCCCAGGACGAAGAGGAGGAAGAGCCTCGCCACCGCATGCTCCCCTTCCCCTTCCGCCCCGCCGTGCGCATGAGCCCCCGCTTTCTCCCCATCGTGAACCTCTCCCCCCCCGCCCCCGAGCGTAGGCACCCTCCCGTCCCCATCTCGTCCCTGCGTCGAGGAGCTGTCAAGATCGAGGAGCTCCCCAGGCCGTTCCCGGAGGCCAAGGGGCGTGCCCTCTCCTCGCCCGTGCCCCTCAAGTTCCTCCCCGGACGCCTCCTCAACAGCACCCCCTGTAAGCATCCTCCTTTGGTGTTCCTGTTTCAGTATAGACGTTCAAAATATTGCTAATTAATGGAATAAATTCCTCATACATGTTTCGGAATGCATATAATTATTCTTCAAACCCTGTCTAGTTTAAACCAGAAGGAAGGCCGTCTCACTCGATGTCCTTTCCTCCCGCAGTCCTGATGACGTCGAAGCGCACGCTGCCCCCCCGCCCCGTCACCCACATGGAGATGCAGGCCGAGCCCCAGAAGGACGACCCGATGCTCCACATCAAGGACTTCGGGCCCCCGAGGACCCACACTGTCATCGGCCCTGCTCCCCCCCGCCCCCAGCCCCCCCAGGTCCACCCCCCCCAAACTCAGCCCCCTCAGTTCCAGCCTCCTCAGTTCCAGCCCCCCCAGGTCCAGCCCCCACAGCCCGAGGTGCACCCCCACCCGAGGGTCCTCCCCCTGAGCCACGCCAGCAACATCCCCAAGGAGATTATGTCCCCGCCCGAGCCCATCGCCCACATCACGAGGATGCCGCCCATCGCCGGGACTCAGATCCCCAGCTTCCCGCCCCCGCCCCGATTCCACCCCGAGGGGCGCTCCTCCAGCGTCAGCGAGATCAACCCCGACGCTGAGATGGTCGTTGAGGGCCCCGCCTCCCAGGGCCCCCCCTCCTCCTCCAAGGGCCCCGGCGAGCCACGCAAACATCACCTCCTGATCCTTAACTAAATCAGCGTCCTAGAGTGTGTGCGTGTGCGTGTGTGTTTGCCTTTGTGTAGTAATAAAAAGGTCAGGCTAATCCGCACAAAAGTGAACTAATTACAAGACTCGAGTGAGTCTCTAATCTCCGCAAAACTTCATGATTAATCAGCTTTTTGGCCCAAAAAATGAACTTTTTGGTTTACAAATACCCGGGGGAACTTTGCCGGACGCGCTCGGGTTTTCCTCCGCCGTCTCTGGCTAAACACAGGCACACACACACACACACACACACACGCACACATGCACACATGCATACAGTACACAAGCACACACGTACACATGTACACTCAAAACACAGACGCACATAAAAACCCCCAAAACCCCCCCCCCCCCC
>NC_061833.1:5947567-5962567 GCF_019202785.1 Penaeus chinensis
TGTGTGTGTGTGAGAGAGAGAGTGATTGAGAGGAGAGAGAGAGAGAGAGAGAGAGAGAGAGAGAGAGAGAGAGAGAGAGAGAGAGAGAGAGAGAGAGAGAGAGAGAGAGAGAGAGACACACACACAGACAGACAGACAGACAGACAGAGAGAGAGAGAGAGAGAGAGAGAGAGAGAGAGAGAGAGAGAGAGAGAGAGAGCGAGAGAGAGAAAGAGAGAGAGAGAGAGAGCAGAAAGAAAGATAAAGATAAAGAGAGAGAGAGACAGAGAAAGAGAGAAAGAGAGAGAGATAAATATATATGTATGCGAAGGGGTTGAGCCTATGATGGGATATCGTTAACATATTCATTACCATCAAGTGGTAATCGATACGACCTTGGGAAAGATATATATCGATGAAAGTTCGCATCAATTACAGATTTCGTAATATCCACCGTACTTAGTGGTGATTATCTAGAATTCACATATGATTATGCAGTTATTTTCTGATATCATAGATCGATCATCTGCGCGCGCTGATGCAATCGAACTGTGATATCTTACAAAAGCAGGTAAAAATAATCCTAGTGATTTATAAGCCTTCCATATCCGTAATTATATCTTACATAACGACTCGGTTTACCATGTTCTTCTTTCTTTACGATACCGCAATAGATCGATTTACTGAAGGTTGAGAAACAAACTATTTTCCGTAAAACGAAGACTGAATACATCTGGTGATAGAGTATAGATTATTAACCCTTCTCAATGTCCTTATATAAAAAAAGGAGGATTTTTTTTTTCAAGCCCTTGTGATAAGATAATATTTTTCTTCTCTGTCATAAAAAAAAGAAAAAAAAAAAATGGGAGACGATAAAATAGTTTCTTCCAGCAAGCCATTCCACTCACGCTCCCGAACCTATTCCTCTCCTAGGTACACAATTTATAACCGATACAGCGGCAGAAAGTTAAATAGCAAACTTTCTTTTTTTTTACAGAGAATTGTCAAGGTGACCTCCTAGTAACACGAGAGGAGGAGGAGGACGAGTGCCAGTATGGGAAGTGGCCTGTCATGGCTGCCCCTTGTCACCGGTTCCCTGCTGCCCCTCACCTTCCTCGCCACGTGAGTCCGTCCCGCGTGTTCTCTACGAGGGGAATGGAAGGAATGTTTTGATATCAATGGTCTTGTTTTATATATACTTGTCTTATATGTATGTATATATATATGTATATATACACACACATACATACATATACATATATATATACACACACACACATATATATATATATATATATATATATATATATATATATATATGCATACACATATAAACGAGATTGGTTGAAAATGAGACAATTTCGAAATCATCCTGGCTATAATCATCAGACCTGAAGATCCAATCCAAGAAGATTTTGAAATTGTTGTCTCATTTTTAATAAATCTAGCTTATGGATTGTGGGTTTTGTGTGTGTGTGTGTGTATGTGTGTGTCTGTGTGTATGTATATGTAATATGAATATATAGATATACATATTTATATATGATATATTTATATATATGTATATATATGTATATATATATATATATATATATATATATATATATATGTGTGTGTGAAATGTATATATTTTTTCAGTTTCTCCTTAATCTTTGTTACTGATATTTCTCTATATTTAGTTCCTACTTCCACATCTTCTAACTGCCAATCATCATTTACTAGACCACATCCCCAAGATTCATCAGCATTCCTGGTGTTCTGTCCTTATCATTAAATCACTAAATTAATCTTGAACTCCCCCCCCCCCCCCCCTCCCGATTTTTAAGATGCGGGCGTAACCACACCGTTGTAGTACGCTGTAATATCTTATCCCATAAATGAAGGATAAGATATTTAATCATCTGCTGATAACGGGCGGTCTTGGAATGTCGAAGTGAAATTAGTAAATGAATACCAATCTATTTGGAACATGAAAAGTTTATTTTTTTTTGTATAAACATAAGTGTTTAGGATATTTTGAATAGATGATGATGTGTAGAATCACCAAACTGGTTTAACGGCTTATATACATGTGATTACATTTTTTTTTTTGCGAGAATATTGTTCAAAAATATTCTTTCAACCGAAGAATTCCTAATTTTATGCAGTACACACTCCCCACTCTTTGCATAGCACGAGAACTACGCAACATAGGCCTTAATAGCAGATGACACAGTCGCACAATGACACAAATCTCGGACAAAATGTAAGCAGTATCGAATGCCCTCAGGTATGTCTGGTCGGTAGTTACGGGGCATGTTGAACCGGACTTCCCCTACATCAGCGCCACGGGGACCTACCCGCCAGAGAGCTGCTTCTTCGGACAGATGCTTAACATTGACGCTGTGCTGTGTAAGTCTTGGCAGCTTTTAGAGATAATGGACCATCTTAGTTGAATTGCTGGTATTCTTTTCGCCAAAAGAAAGGATCTCTCTATATTTCCCCTCCGAATTTCGTGAATATAGAACACGCAAACGAGATTACGAGCACCGTATATAGAGGCAATTTCCCTGTCCTTTTCAGTGGCAGCCCTGGTGTGGGTGAGGCACAAGATAATCCTCGACTACTGCGCCAAGAACATTGCCCCGAAGACGCTTCCGTCCAGGAGCAAAGTGGCTTCCTTCTTCGGGTATGCAGCTTCCCTTGGGATCTCTTTGGTTGGGAACTTTCAGGTAAATGATTTGTGTTGATACTGGGAACGTGTGAAATGCTGCCGAGGTCTTTCTGTTTTGAACTAGAGAGTGAACCGGTTTTTATTCTTTTCAGGCCACCAATTTCATAAGCATTCACCTTCTTGGCGCCTGGCTGGCCTTCGGGGTGGGAAATGTATACATATGGATGCTGGTGAGACAACACATTTCTTAAAAGTACTTTCGAAAGAAATGTAACGACGTAAAAATATTTCGTGGCATTGCCCATCACAGAAGTAACATGAAACAAGGCATTTAGTTGGAATATGTATCAACGACAAAATGACCAAACATGTCTTTATCTATCTCATCTATTTATTTGTTTATTTCACTTCTCTTTCAGGCGGTGATGTCGTATAGTCTGGAGCCGCGAGTGAACAGCCGAGCAGTATCGCATTTACGTGTCATCTGCTCCTTCCTTGCCAGCGCCATGGGCGTGTTAACGGTCGTCTTCAGTTACCTACACGCACGAGACAACAAAGACGTGGGTAGGTTTTGGCAGTTTTCCTTCTCGTTTCCTGGTCGTCATTTTTCTTTGCATCTATGAGAGGTATATGTATTTTTGGAGGTTATTCATTCAATATATATATATATTTTTTGCGAGGCGGAAGTAGGTTAAATATGAAAGATGTTCTGGTAAAAAAAAGAAAAAAAAGAAAAAAAAACTTAATCACGTTCATATATTCCTCGCCAGTTATCACGAACGCACGTGATTACTTGTCTCCTCTCTCACTACGAAATGCCTCGGAAGTATCCCAGCATTTGATAATGTTATCACCTCGAACTTGAAACAATAAACATTATATTTCAGCTTACTGGACAGCAGAGCACAGCTGGATGAGAGATCGAAACAGCTGGGCCTATCACGTCGTAGCCACAGCTTCGGAGTGGGTCCTTGCTGGTGCCTTTTACGTTGTCATGTTGACCCTTGTCCCAGGTATTGTGCATGAAGGAGACTTACCAATCGTTTTGGGAAGGAATGGAATGAGTAGGCTTGATTGGGCAGATTATTATTATCATCCATGATAATGTGATAATAATGATAATAATAATGATGACAATAATGATAATAGCAGTAATAATGATGATGATGATGATGATAATGACGATAATAAGAATAATGATAATAATGATAAGAACAATGATGATGAGGATGATAATAATGATAATAATGATGATGATGATAATAATACTGATAATACCAATAATGATAATTATTATAATATTTTTGAGGGGACTCAGTATTTTCTAGATCTGCAATTGACTCTTAATGTTTAAATCGCCGCCTGTTATATTAATTAGCTTCTGTACACATTACTCTCAAGCAATTATCTCAGATTCTGTATCTTTTAACATTTAAACAATGTGCTTTTCAAACCAGTGTCAACCAATCACGCCTAAATAGGAGGAAAAGAGAAGAAAAGGAAGTGGAATGAATATAGGAGAAATACTAGAAAGGGAGGAGGCCATTTTTCACTGGCACCGGGATCTCCCAAATGACGCTTGTAAATTCTGCATAATTCTAAATATTAATGTACAAACACAAATGTCTAAACTCAAAGTAAATAAATATACTCATATATTTTTCATCAAACTAAATGTCAAGCTAGGCCTTTGTGGAGATATAAAGATAAACAAATAGAGAGCGTGAAGTTGGCATTAATATTATGGTCCCGTTGTGTGTCTACAAGAAGTCCTGTAAAGGGAACAAACCCGTTTTCTATGACTCTCACATGAACTTTCCTATTTTTTCCTCTAGAGTTCAAGCGTGTGTCGGTGCAGGGGATGGTGGTAGAGCTGGAGAGAGACCGCAGACAAGTAAGAGGAGATGACAGTCGAAGCACTGGCACGGTCAATGAGTCCTTCACGGAGACTGTCAGGTAATACGTCAAGGGTGTGTGGGGGGCGGGGGCCTGGCTCGCACGGCACGTGACATACGAATCATTAAGATAATGGGAAAGGGGAAATGGGAAATCATCAATGTTATGGATAACACTGTCAAATACATCCATGCTAATGATCTTGTCCTTCTCGCTGACGCAATAATGAATGCAATCAGTCTAATTCACAAATTTTAGATCTGCTGAGAAGGTTGGCCTTTACATCGATACCACCAAAACAAAATGTACACACGCACAATATATATATATATATATATATATATATGAAAGGAAAACCGCCACAGTAAGAAAATAAAATTGAAATGTAACGTTTCGAACTCTTCACGAGTTCCTCTTCAGACGAATGATAAACCATTTTGGTTTATCATTCGTCTGAAGAGGAACTCGTGAAGAGTTCGAAACGTTACATTTCAATTTTATTTTCTTACTGTGGCGGTTTTCCTTTCATCTTTGTGTACACGTTACTGTGTTTGTCTTTGTGTCAATATATATATATATATATATATATATATATATTATTCACACACACACACACACACACACACACACACACACACACACACACACACACACACAACACACACACACACATGGTTAATGGACAATAGATAAAACAAATAAATGTGTTAGATATCAAAGGTCATATGGCACTTTTGTAAAGTATTGTGTCAAGAAGTGTAAAAATAAGTTAACGGGACTGGTGGGTGGATGAGGAAGCAGAGCATTCTGTTTGGTTATGTTTTGGAAGTTTTGGATGTCTTCAAGAGTTTCTGGAGGGGAGTTGGGTGGGGAGGGCTAATAAATAAAGGTTTTCTTGTCAGGAGAAGAGGGGATAAATGCTTGAGGAACAGAGGATGCGGTGGGTGTAGGAGAAAATGTAGTAGGTGAAGATTAGGTGGAACGCTTATATTGCCTGGTGCGAGGAGGAGGAGAGGTAGTCGTCGGGGGGGCGGGGGGGGGGGGGGAGTAGAGATTGGAATATCTGGATTTAGACTGGAAAAGAGTTTGACAGGGGGGAGGGGTAGTGAGAGGATGGTTTGGGGTAGACCGAGAGATGCTGAGACTAATTGAGAAGATGGGAGGGGAGCAGAGCGAAGGACAGTTTTGGAATAGGTAGAGAGAGAAAAAACCTCGTCGGCGTGCTTCCTGTCTAGCCTAAGGTAGGGTGGGGCCTACATGAGGCTACCTCAGATTCGAGCTTGTAGGCAGGGCATTTCCCATAAAATACATTATGGGAGCCACCACACTGGCGCACGCCCGTGACTGAACAGAGCAATTTGAACGGTCATGACCAGGTTGGGCACATAGAGGGCAGCGAACTGTGGAGCGACAGAGTGGCTGGGTGGGCAAAACGCCAGCATTTCTGGCACTGACGTGGAAGAGGTCTGTATGGTCAGACGGGGCAGGACACTCCACTAATATATACTTCATGGGGGAGGTCATATCTATGGAAGCTAATCTTGGCAATATTGGTGTAGGACTTACGCTAGTGTCTGGGAGGAATAGTGTAACATTGTACTGCCACTGCATCATAGTCAACAAGGCAGGCGAGCAGGTCGTTCCCACAGTCTGACCAGTCCTTGTCGTAGATAGGACAATCAGTCGGGAAGAAGGAAACAGTTCTGGTACAAGTATTAAGGGACGAGTGAAGTCCGGCAGGAATAGGTTTGCCGGTGAGGTCAGTCAAAGTAAACAGTACTCTAGCTTGGGACTCAAAATCAACTGTGACAAGGCGTGAACGATCGGAACGACTGCGAAACATAACATTGCCTACTTGTTTTTGAAGACGTTGTTTGAAGAGAATGATATTCTCAGAGTAAGGGGCTGTAGGGGAATTCCTAAGAATCGATCCCACTTGACTGGGCTAAAAAGATTCCTCAAAAGGTTTACAGAGGTGGAAACAGTAGCAGGAAGAAGGCGGGAGGAAGATGGGGTGGTGTGGGGAGGAGGACAATAGGGATGAAGAGCAATAATAAGGGGGAGAGGGCAGACAATGAAGAAGACTGTGCAATAGGAGATGCAGTGGGGGATATTGGGAGAGAGGAAGGGGTTTATTCTGAAGGTTGAGTAATGACCTTGCTGGATGATTCGGAATATATATATTTATATATGTGTGTGTGTGGGGGGTGGGGGGGGTGTATGATGATTCTCACACTGTTTATATGTATCAATGTATAGACACATATACATAAGTATGCTGCTCTAAAATGAAGGTGGACATAAATAAAACAGGTCCACATTGGAATGAAATAGATATGAAAATATTAATGTTTGTGATTATAATAAGGATATTGATCATGACAATAAAATATAGTATTGATAATAACAGATATAATATCAACAAATTGACAATGATATTATTTTATCAAGTCTTTAGGTTTCATACATACATGCACAATATATATATATATATATATATATATATATATATATATATATATATATATATATATATATATATATACTACATACCACACACACACACACACACACACACACACACACACACACACACACACACACACACACACACACACACACACACACACACACACACACACACACACACACACCTATATAATACATAAATATATAATATATGTATACATATGCATATGTTTACATATATATTTAAATATATATATTTCTTCACTAAGAAGACTCCAATTTCAGATTATGATAGATGCTCCAAGCAGTCTAGTCAAACCCCACAAGAGATATAGTGTTACAAGGTAATTTTAAGGAGTGGATTCTAAGCCAGGTTAATGAGCAACTGAACAACCGGACACTGAAGGAAGCAGCAAAATGTACTTATTCTTTACCATGAATGATCAGGAATATATTCAGTTTGGTTCAACAGTATAAAAATGTATTGCCTATTAAAAAAAAAAAAAAAAAGATTACCTCGAGTTAAAAAAATGTATTAGTAATAATAAAAAACTCTATTCAGGCTTTTCTTTATTAAATTTATGTATAATTAGGTAATCTGTCTCAAATATGGATGCTGACCTGTGTATGGATAAAGCCTTGTTTTTAAAAGCATCAGGAACATGTAAACATTTGAAAAGTATTCCACACAAATGCTTGTCTTCCTTAGTAAAAACTCCTTGAACATTTGGTTATATTTGTTTGTATTACTTATTTATAATTCAACATTATCCCATTCGCCCTGGATTTGTTGTCCCTTGTAGTTTTTGGTGAATTTTGTTACATACACATGTGCTCAGCTGGCAAGGAGTCTATCAGTAGGCCCTAGTTACCAATCCTGATTTCTCCATTCCTTGAATTGGCGGGGAAATGTGTTTTTCTTATTAATACCATTGCTATCGATACTGTTATTATTATTGATGTTATGATTATTAAATTGTCATTAAATTTTTTTAGACAATGAAATGATACAAAAGATCCTTTCCTAAAGTGAAGGAAAAGGGTAGACAGGTGAGATAGGTAGTTCTGATAACTGGCTATTTGGTGATTGTATTTACACAGAGCCATTTATGTGTAAATACAATAAATAACCGTGTATTACAGTGGGCATGGCATGTATTCTTGCTACATGGGGCGAATGGGTTAATAACAGTAGTCTTCCTATTGCCATATAGATTGGAGTTCATACATGTAAGTTCAACAAAGACTGCAAACCCATTTAATATGCCTTTTGACCAAACTCACCTCTTAAATGTGACTATTATATTTTTCTGCCTTTTATTTTACAATTTTTTTTTTTTTTTTTTTTTTTTTGTAGCTGGTGCCATTGTTAATGTATTACTTGACTTTTTCCAATGTTTTAAATGCATGTATGAATCAGCATTTGTAAATAAATGTGAAAAAGTAAAAGATGTGGATGAAACATTTGTATTTCATTTTCTTCTATTTGCTTTGTCTTCATTAGTCTCTATTGTTTGCATTATGCTATTGCAACTGCATAACTAAAATCAAAACAGACTGCTTTGCATTGCTACACATTGCATGAATCCATCTACCATTGCTGTGCTTTCTGTTCAAGATGACAAATGAGTTTTGTTCCGATAATGGTTAATACTTGTTAAATAATTACAAGAAAATGATCTTTAGAACTTTATGCCAAGTATACTCCTTTATGCTAGATATAGGAAGTATTCTCAAAGACTGCAGAGCAAATATTGATGTGTTTTGTTTACCTATGCAGTACTATACATCAAAGCAATTATATAATTGAAGAGACACATAACTGGGGTAATAAAACATTCAAACAATCCATTTGCATAATATTATCTCATAGGTTGATTTACACAATATTTGATTGTTTTCCTCTTGCTTTGCAAAATAAATGCATCCATTTTAAATCTTTCTATACACAACAGCACATTTTGACTGCCTAGAAATGAACAATATTACAACAACAAACAGTCATCATCCAACATAGATCATACTATTCTTCATACAGGGTTCTGGAACTGTCCTTGTACTGCAGCTGATGCAACTGCAAGTTACCAGATGATACTGTTGAGTATAAGAAAAAATGATTAATTATCCACTTTCCTGTAGCTTGTTTTAAACTTTCTTACTGTTTTTGCTGAATTAATATCTATCTTCACTGACACTACTGAAGGAATCTATCTATCCACTTTTTTTTCCCTATGTCATCAAAATTTGAGTAAATTTTGTGAGAAATGTGCTATGATCAGCAATGTTTTTTTCTAATGTAATTGTGTCATACATTTCCTCAAAATATAGAACGATAAAGAGTACGGTGATTAAACATGCAATTAACATTTTCCCATACAGAGAAGATTCGTTCATTCCTGATTTACATCATAGCTACTATTCTTTTTCTCGGTTCACTTAATTTCGGCTGAGGATGAAAGTCATCTAAATAAAATACAGTTCATAAATACAGAAGACTTGAAGACAACACTGCAGATGATAAAATAATTTTGAAGAAAGAAAAAAAAGAAAGAATACTGCCCTTGGCAACTACTTACTTTCCCAAAGTAATGGGCGGAGAACCAGTATCTGCTCCTTGTTTGAAACCTGCAAAATAAATGAACTTTGATATCATTTGGTTCTTGATATATATACTTCAGAAAGATCACTGAAAATCTGAAGAGGGAAGAATCAAAGTAACATCCTCACTGACAGGGAAGAGCATGATATCGTTCTGGGATAAAGTGCTACAAATCCTGATCAAGAAAAATGTATAATAAAAGTTTAATTAATGGGTCAAGATTGCCTGATAGTGTACCAAAAATATTACCAACATAACTCAGAGCTCCTTGGAAGTGTTTAAAAGAAAATTAGATGACTGGTTAAATTCAGTACCAGACAAACTGCCAACAAGTGGTGGTGAAAGAACTAGGGCTGAATCCAATTTCTGTCCCTCATCAAGTTTAGTTCTTGGTAGCTGAAAAAGATGGCTCTAACATGAGCCACCAAGTAAGTATGGAAGGTACAGTCTCCTCCACTTCTGAGTTGAGCACTCTGTGCTGCCAATATGTGAACTGCCATCATCTCTATCTAAAACATTTGTCAATATGAGTGGGGAGCATGTCTTTCAGATACAAGAGTTGAAACTAGTGCTTCCAACACTGGCAAAGCTAATTGGTTAACTTGAAAGTGAATGGGACTGAACATAGCCATGAATGAAAATGAGTGTCAAATGACAATTATAGTGTATGCCTATTGGCATATTAGCACTGGCCAGCACAGGCTTCCTCTGGCTTAATATTCATGCAGAGGTTTGTCTGCCTTGGCCCAAGTGCTGACAGTACCATCTTTTTGAGTAATAACCATGACTATGAATGTTTAGTAAACTTCAAGAGAAACAGATTGACACTGGTATCTTCATGAATGGATCTAAAAGATTTACCAGTAATTATTTGGTATATGACCATATTAAGTAATGATGCAGCCTCTACACTCCACACATTGACAACAATGTTAGTAGATGAAATTGATAAATTGAAAAAATCTGAGATCCTTTTTATCCATCACATTTAACTGAAAATAAAAATAAGTTATACATATTTGACAAAGAAAATGACACTTGCAGAAGCTCTTTTAATCTTCATCTTTCACCGGTAAGATTCAAGTGATTGGTTCTTGTTTGAAATGTTTTGTCTATGAAAGAGTCATCTTAAAAAAAAGGGCATTAAATTTCCCTATGGAAGTTAATCATGGAAACTACTAAATCAACAGGCCATTCATAGGTATAACCTGATTTGAGTTGCTTATTGTTCCAGGCATAGAGTAACCCACCTATTCAAGGTAGTTTTGAGCCTGTTCTTGCACTGAGAAGATGTGTGATATTGCTGTACTGGTTTTAGGTATAGAATATGCATTGACAATGTTTAGGAAATAAGGAACTACTTCAAGTCTAATCCTGCCAGAGGTTAATCTTTATGGTATGGACACACTAAGGTTAAGGCAAATTGAAGACCATATTCTTACTGAAGACAAAGTCGTCAGTGCAAGAAATAATTTGCAGACATGAACGGTAACAAAGGAAAAGGATCGCTGTTCACGGCCAAAGTCCCCTTGGTGCTCCTGAGTATGAGCTTGACCTTAATGTGCTTAATGAAATGAAGACAATATTTTCCAGGGTGTGTTGGGTGGAAGAGCCCTCTATCAACCCTCTGCTTGGGCAGTCCTAGTCAGGGCATCTTAATGTGTTGAATTAATTTGGTGACATGGAATTGGGGACTTAGTCTCAGGCAAGTATGTCTGTATTGTAAAGTGTAAATCTTTACAGAGTGGAAGCACTTGGCAGAGACAAAGTCCTCAACTTCATCTTACAAAATATTTTTGTTGCAATGACTGGAATAACCCAAAGAGAGGCCCCCCTGTCTTCACCTTGGTATGCATGCAAGACAGAGCTGAAATTTAGGAGCACCATGTGGACTTGGGCTGTGAACGGTGCCTTCCACGATAATTTTCCTTTATCAGTGGCATTGAAATTCTTGTCTGTAGATAATTTCTAGTACGTGTCTCTAAAAAAAAATATTGTCTTCAACTTACCTAGCTTAGTGCATCCATACAGTAAAGATTAACCTTAAAAAGTATTACCCTGCCAGAATATATGGGGTACAATGTTTGTTAACCCTAGTACTGTAGCACAGTATACTATGAGAAAGAGAAGATCATGTCAAAATCACATATTTAGCATTTCATTCTAAATTAACCAGAAATCAAATGCATTTGAAATATTTTGTCTTCCCTCTCCTGACTTCCCACTGGTAAAGCCAAATAAATAATGCTGTCGGTGTGACTCCCTCCTGTAATAAGTAATCTGTGAAAATTGTCACATAGACCTTCATGCAGACAATATCAACAAAAGGGAATTTGAACAACAACTTTACAGTCACTCAATCCTCAATTCTATATTACTTTAATACATATGAAGGACATTTATTTGCCTTTGACAGAGTATAAAAGGTAGTTCACAACATTGCTACAGTGTGTGCACAGCCTTGCTGGTTTTGATAAATGACTTTAGACCTTATATTTCTCTCTGATCTTTTTTATATGAATATGATCATTTCTGGTTGAATTGGTTTATGAATTAGTTTTCCTATCTTTTCTAGATTCTAATCTGGGTTAATGTTACTGTGAGTGACGCACAGAGACAGAGGGAAATGTACTTGGCCATCTTATAGAGCATAAGAAATACGAGTCACGGACAACACAGGTACAGCTGCTCCAGCCTCGTATTTACAGTGAAATTATGAATATATGTGCTGTATATTACCAGGCAAAGACTATGTCCACAACACCCTCGCACAGCCAGAGTTCTCAATGTCATGTTTTCAGTGTGTACATGAAGTGCTGATAAAGGAAGTTACAAGGGAATGGTTAATGTTACCGAGAGTGACGCACAACGATAGAGGGAAGTGGACACTGCCTTTTTATAGAGCATAAGAAATAGAGTAATAAACAACACAGGTACAGCTGCAGCGGCCTCCTAATTATTGCGGAATGATGAAAATATAGGCTGCATGTCACGACTCTAAGTCTACAACACCCTCACACAACCAGAGTTCTTAATGTTGTTTTCCCGAATTTGGCACGAAGTGCTAATAAAGCATAAGGATAAGTTCAATATGCGAAGCGAAGCTTCGCCTGGGCTATGCCACTGAGGGGAGCCTGGCCTGTGTCGACTAATGTCGACTGGCTAACGTGTGTCCGCTGGTGCTGACTCGGCTGAGCTTAGTCCTTACCTGCCGTTGTGCCCAGCCACAGCAGTAACCTCCAGCCGACAATTGCAACTTCTCGCGCCTGGGTTGGGCGTGTACCGCCAACCCCTTGGGTGAAAGGTTGGCACGTTTCTACTGTACTAGCCCGGAGTCTAATAAAGGAGGGAGGTACAGGGGGTTTGCCCACTGTATTGGGAATCAATAGAAGGTAGGAGAGGTTAGGCTTGGAGTATTGGGAATCAATAGAAGGTAGGAGAGGTTAGGCTTGGAATATTGACAGCCTGGGTTTTAGACTATGTCTCTGGGTAACAAATACCTCGGGAATAAATGGAAGGTAGGAAAGGTAAGGTTTGGCTTAGGGGTTTGCATGACAGCCTTTTTTGAGGACTTCGTCTCTGCAGGTGCGTTGCACTTGGTAACAAATACCCTAATCTGAATATCTATTGATACACCAAATGAGGATATAAGCCTAATAAGAATATGGAAATAAATCAAGAAAATCTATTTTACTTGAATTGATTCATGATTACAGCTATGATAATCCAGTAAATTACCTCACAGGGGAGCTTATCTACTCGCCTAATACTCAAACCAAACATTATTATTCAAATAAATATCACACACATACAAATAGAACGTCCAAAACTGCCTCTGTACCTAAATAGAGCACCACAGGGATGAAACCCCAATGGAACACGGTCTTTCCCAACTCGATGACCGTCTGTAGTCTCTGACCAGTGCCTGGGCTCAGCTTCATGGCGAAGGGCGAAGGAAGAAGAAGCGAGAGTGAAAATTTGGGATAATTTGGTGGTGTTTCGGCTGCTCGGCGTCCAGGAGGATGGTGGTGTGTGGGGTGGGAGTTCAGGTTCAGACTATAGAGATTTAGGCAAACAAAAAACAACAAGATATAATTTCCCTTCAAAAATATTATCATAAGCTATTATCATATGTATAAATAGAATAAATATAGTAACTAAGATCATAAGAATCTTGAATTTTTATATATTGGAAACTATAGTTCACCAATATGTAAGCCTGATATATGATACAAAACCGTCTGCTACAGCGAGCGTTCGTTAAACATCTTTAAGAATTTACTACATAACGCCTAATTTCTTTGTTCTTTATCTTTTAAACCTTGATAGATATATTTTCATAACTAATAATTATGTTTTACCAATATCTGTAAACGTACAGAAAGAAGAATGTAAACAATTTGTAACTGAAATCCGAGCGACCATCCTCACCACATGTAAAATAAACAATCAAAGAAATATGATTCAAATGCAGAATTATTTCATACATAATCCATTATTTTTTTTTGTCTTTCTATTTATATATGTAGGTGTATGTTAGAGCTATAATTAAATGAAGTTATACATAAACTTCATTCTCTCTTATAAGCGAACGTTTTCTTTTTCTATGTTAGGGGGACAATTTTATTCTTTATTTATTTTCACTTCATTTGTGGCGAAACAAGCTTTATTTGTTATTTTATAACGAGCTTTCACCATCATTGCTATTATCATTACTATTGCTTTTATTGCTATTGTTAGTATCGTTGTCAGTACTATTATCATTTCTACTATTATCATCATTTGCATCATTATGATTGCTATTATCATTGTTTTTGTTATTGTAATTATTATTGTTATTATTGTTATGATTATTATTATTATTATTATTATTATTATTATTATTATTATTATTATTATTATTATTATTATTATTATTATTATTATTATTATTATCATCATCATTATTATTATTATTATTATTATTATTATTATTATTATTATTATTATTATTATTATTATTATTATTATTATTATTATCATTATTATTATTATTATTATTATTATTATTATTATTATTATTATTATTATTATCATTAATATTATTATTATTATTATTATTATTATTATTATTATTATCATTATCGTTATTATTATTATTATTATTATTATTATTATTATTATTATTATTATTATTATTATTATTATTATTATTATTATTATTATTATCATTATTATTATCATCATCATTATTAATTTTATTATTATTATTATCATTATTTTTATTATTATCATTATTGTTTTTATTATCATGATCATTATTATTATGGTGCTAATTATTATCAGTATTAGTATTATCATTATCCCTTCCTCCTCCTCATCATCATTATCATCGCCATGTTATCTTTATTATTATCATTTATTA
>NC_061833.1:5990067-5992567 GCF_019202785.1 Penaeus chinensis
TTATTAATACTGATAACGATAGCAATGATGATAATGATAATATTAACAATAATTATAATAATAATGATGGTGATAACAATAGTAATTGTCACAATAATGATAATAATAATAATAATAATAATAATGATAATAATAATAATAATTATTATTATTATTGTCTTTATAATATTAGTAACATTGTCATTGTTGCCAATATTATTATTGTTATTATCATTATTATTACTGTTATTATTATTATTATTATTATTGTTAATATTATTATTATTATTATTATTATTATTATTATTATTAATATTATTATCGTTACTACTACTACTTTTATATTTATTATCATTATTATTATTAACATCATAAATATTATTATCATTATTATCATTACTATAGTTTCTATTATTATCATTATTATTAACATCATTATTATTATTATAATTTTTAATCATGTTATTATTATTTTCATCGTTATCATTGTTATATATATTATTGTCATTATTATGATTATGATTATCATTAGAATCACTTACCATTCTAATTTCTGTTATCATTATTATTATTATTGTGACTTATCGTTACAATTATCATGATTTTTATTATCATTATAATTACAATTTTCATTACCATCATTAGCATTATCGTTATTATTATTATTATTATTATTATTATTATTATTATTATTATTGTTATTATTATTGTTTTTATTATTATTATAATTATTATTATTATTATTATTATTATTATTATTCTCATTATTATTATCATTATTATTATTATTATTATTATTATCATTATTTTTATTACTATTATTATTATCATTATTATCACTACTGTTTTGTTGTTGTTATTATCATCATTATTATTATCATCAATATTATAATTACCATTAGTATTATTATCGTTATTATTATTGCCATTATTATTATTTTACCATTATTGTTGTTATAACTTTTATTATTATTGCTATTATTATTATAATTTATACTCATTATTATTACTATTACTTTTCATTATTATTCAAGTTATCAATGATATTATAATTTTTATTATTATTACTGCTATCATTATGGTTAATAATAATAATATAATTATTATTACCAATATTATTGTTAATGTTAATATTATTTCTATTATTATATAATGATCAATATTATCATCAATATTACTATTATTATTATTATTTTTATAACTATTTTTATTGCTATCATTATCGTTATCATTATTGTTTTTATCATCAACCATGATCATTATCATTATTACATTCACTTTTATTATTATCATTATTATCTCAATAATAATAATTGTTATAATTATCATTGATATTATAAATATTATTATTATTATTATTTTTACCATTATTATCATATTTATTGTTATTATTATCAATATTACCATTATATTATAATTATTTTTATTATCATTATCATCATCATTATTATTATAATTATCATTACTATTACCATTACTTTTATTATCATTATTATCATTATCATTATTATTATCATTTACTCTTTTTATTACTATCGTCATGATTATTGTTATAAGTATTATCATTATCATTATCAAAATTATTACTATTACTATAATCATTGTTATTATTACCATCATTATTTTTGTTATCCTTATTATTTTCATTTCCATTATTATTTTGTTATAATAATTTTCATCATCATTATTGTTATTATTATCATTATTATCATTATTTTCATCATTACTCTTTTTGTTGTTATTATCTTTACTATTCTTGTTGTTGTTATTATTATTATTATTATTATTATTATTATTATTATAATTTTCATTTTTGTTACCATTATTATTATCATCATTACTATTATTACTATTATTATTATTATTATCACTATTTATTATAATTATCATCATTATTATTATTAATGCTATTACTATTATTATTATTGTTATTATCATCATCATCATCACCATCATCATTATTATCATTATTGTTAATAATATTATCACCATCATTGATATTATTATTTTTTTATTGTTATTATTATTATTATTATTATTATTATTATTATTATTATTATTATTGTTGTTATAATAATAATAATGATTATAATAATAACAATAATTATTATTATTATTATTGTTATCTTTATTATCATTGTTATAAGTATTATTATTATTAGTATTATTATCATTACAATAACTACTATAATAATTATCATTATTATCATTAGTATTGACATTATCAACTTAACACTGTAATTTCTTTTAATTAAATATTCCAAACATTTTACCCGGACGGAAAGAAAATGTATATTAGGAGCGATTCATTTGACATCAACGAAAACATATATATTCGAACTCAACGTCCTTTAAATCTGATGAATGTTTACTAAATCATCAATGAGCTGACATCCAAATAACTTTCAGAAGGTTGCCCAAACTAGACATTAAATAAGAAAGGAAAGGTAAATAATGGTTGAATACCTCCGAAGCCGCTGTTTGGATGACACAAAAAGCAGTCAACAAGGAACTGATTTTC
>NC_061833.1:6007567-6012567 GCF_019202785.1 Penaeus chinensis
AAATAGATAAAGGAAAAAAAAACAGGAGAAATTAAATTTACCCCCCCTAAAAAAAGAAAGAAATAAAGAAAGAAAGAAAAACAAAAACGACTGCAGATTCATCTTGTTTATGCTCCGTATACAATAAACTTAAAGATACAAGTAATATTTCACATACTGGTACTCTGCTGTCTAATGCCTATAGAAAGGACACTGTAGCATTTACTTAGAAGGTATGGATGAGTCCGCAATATTTTAAAATCACGTTTCACTGTTAGCTGGACTGTGAAGTGCCAGATATTACCCCCCCCCCCCCCCCCACACACACACAGATACACACACACACACACACACACACACACACACACACACACACACACACACGAACACACACACTCACACACACACACACACACACTTACGCGAACGCACACAACAAACACCCCTGCAAATATATTTATAGATTGTTATATTGGATAACCAAATTTACGATTACGGATAATAATGAATAGAATACCCAATAAGGAAATAATTAGCTACATACACAATCTTAAGAGGAAGTAAATCAATTTAAGTTCAAATGCTGCAGAGAGCCACTAGTAATACACATACATAATCAAAACAAAAGAAACAAAACTCAAAATTCTTTCAAAATACGAGCCAATAGATTTGAATTGATGTCAAAAATTACTCTATCTGCTCCTTATTTTTAAGGAATACATTTGAAGGGCACTAAAAATGTACCCAAAAATAAATTGCTTTTCTCTCTCTCTCTCTCTCTCTCTCTCTCTCTCTCTCTCTCTCTCTCTCTTTAGGTCTCGCTCTTTATCTCTCTCTCTCTCATTCTCTCTCTCTCTCTCCCCCCCTCTCTCTCTCTCGCCCTCTCTCTCTCTTTCTCTCTTTCTCTCTCTCTCTCTCTCTCTCTCTCTCTCTCTCCCCCCCCTCTCTCTCTCTCTCTCTCTCTCTCTCTATCTCTCTCCCCTCTCTCTCTCTATTATATATATATAATTTTAAAATTGAAATAATTATCTAGCGCAATGTTGGTTTAGAAGTGTCATGTTGTTCATAAGAGCAATGGGAAGTTACTGTTCATAAGAATGATATCCACTACGGTGCTGAAACAGCTCTGATATCCGTACTTATGCCTTGATGAAATTTGATTACTTTCAGAGCCCTTGCTATTTCTTGTTTGTATGCATGTACATGTGTATGTATGTGTATGTGTGTGTGTGTGTTTGTGTGTACTTCTACTACTACTACCACAACAACTACTACTACTACTACTACTACTATTCCACAGCGCATGTACTGCTGTTGCTGCTGTTACTACTAATACTACTACTTCTACAACTACTACTACTACTACTACAACTACAACTACTACTACTATTACTACTACTACTACTACAACAACTACTACTACTACTAACACAACTACTACATCTACTACTACTACTACAACTACTACTACTACTATTACTACTACTACTACAACAACTACTACTACTACAGCAACTACTTCTACTACTACTACTACAACTAACACAACTACTACTACTACTACAACTACTACTACTACAACAACAACAACTACTACTACTACTACAACTACTACTATTACTACTACTAATCCCAACACAACCATGATCACCAGTACCACCATCCTACTGCTTAATTTCGAATGCATTCCTACGATGAGTCAGGAATAGTATTCATGTGCTAAGACAATATACTAAAATTTTCTTTCACAATATGATAATTCCCTGCAATATTTAGTCTTAGATGACCCCCCCCCCCTCCAAAAAAAAAAAAAAAACACTAAAAAGAAAAAACAAACAAACTTAAATGCTGTATTTAGGTTCTTTTTTATTATTATTATTATTTTATTTTTATTTTTATTTATTCCATCAGTAATTCTAAGGGTCAGAATGGGACCGGAATGGAAGTAGTTTTCCAGTTTTATTTTTCTCATCTAAAGTTTCCTCCCAGATTAGCGATAACCACTTTAACTAACTTTATACATACTATTAGAGTCGCTAAATTGGAGGTTTTCGAGGAAATTAGTATAAACCATAGTTTATTTCCTCGGACTATCACTAATTCTTTTGATATTACCTCTGTTATTACTACTGCTACTATTACTACTACTGCTACTACTACTACTACTACTATTACTGCTACTGCTACTACTACTACTACAGCTACTACTACTACTGCTACTACTACTACTGCTACTACTACTACTACTGCTACTGCTACTGCTACTACTACTACTACTACTACTACTACAGCTACTACTGCTACTACTACTACTACTACAGCTACTATTACTACTACTGCTACTAATACTACTACTACTACTGAGTGCTACTACTACTACAACTACTGCTACTACTACTACTATTACTGCTTCTGCTGTTACTAGTTTTACGACCAATAGTAATAATCATAAAATAATGACAATGATAATAATAATTGGAATATGATAATGACGGAATATTGTTAAGTAAGATTTTGTGTGATGACTATAACGATGGTAATGGTAATTATCATAATGATAATAACAGTAGTAATAATGATAATAATATAAATGATAATAATGATGATACTCGTAATAACAATAATGATGGTAAAAATAACAATGGTAATGATGATATTGATAATAAGGATAATAATAATAAAAGTAATAATAATAAAAGCAGTAATAATAATAATAATAATGGTAATAATGATACTACTACTACTGTTACTATAAGTGATAATAATAATAATGACAGTAATAATAATAATAATAATAATAATATAATAATAATGATAATAATCACAATAGATTATAGTAAATATATTATTATTACTATTGATGATAATGAAAATAATAACTATAGCAGTAATATAATGATAATAATGATAATAATAATGATAATACTAATAATGATAATTATGATAATAATAATGATAATAATGATGATAATAATAATAATAATAAAAATAATATTAATGATAATAATAATAATTATAATGAGGATAATAATGGTAATGATAATGGTAATAATATTAATAATGATAATAATAATAATATTAATATTAATATTAACACTAATAATAATAGTAATATTGATAATAATATTGATAATAATAATAATAGTAATGATGAGAACAACAACAATAATAATGATAATAATAATAATGATAATGATAATAATGATAATAATAATAATTATGATAATAATAAAAGTAAAAGTAATAATGATAATGATGATGATGATGATGGTGATGATGATAATGACGATGATGATGATGATGATGATGATGATGATGATGATGATGATGATGATGATGATGATGATGATGATAATGATAATGATAATGGTAAAGATATAATGATAGTAATGATGATAACAACATGTTATGATAATAATAATAACAATGACAACAACAAAACAACAACAATAATAATGATAAGGATAATAATAACGATAATTTCTACTTTGCATTATGATTTACACCACATACTCTCACTAAATTAATGATATATCACAACGCAGATTCTGACTCAAAAAGTTCTTCGATTCCAATATTTGTCCCAGGCAAAAAAGTCTATGGTTTGCCCCGCTGAAACATCTTAAAGTTAATGCTGGTAACAGAACACACGTTATATCGTAATAAACCCTATTTTGATAATCTATTATAATAAAACGATAAGGTAATACGGCAATAAACTTGCTTATATCATAACAGTAATATTACACATTAAGTATATCTAAATGTGATGTGGCATCAGTTGTAAAGTGGACGTCGCTATTTGCATCTTTTATGTAAAACACAGCAATAACAATGCAGGAGAAAAGAGGTCCAGGAGCTTTTTCTAATTAATTCCAAAACGGAATAATCTTCAACAGAGAAAAAATTGCATAAGAACAAATTAAAGACAATCCTTTCGCGTTTGGAAGAAATTAAAGATAGTCCTTGCAGTAGAGAATAGAAAAAAATAGTCAAATATAAGGAACGACTAAATTAACGTTTAACGATAAAGCAAAAGGGTCTTGAAAGATTTTTTTTTTTCTGTCATATTCGACGCAGAATTATCTTCAAATTTGTGTAAAACTTACACTGTAGTTTTAGAGACAGTCCCAGCGCGCGTGGGACTCTTCGCACCTGTCTCTAAAACTTCGACCGAGGCTGAGACGAAAACTGCCTGTGTGAGACATGTTCGTGGGGGGACATAGACAAATCAAGTCAAAGACATATGAAAATAATCACATATTAGTAATGACAAATAGACTTTGCAGGTCCATTTTTATTTGTTTACAACCGATAAGTGATGCAATGACAATAAACCTATGGATACCCAAATTTTAGTTGAATATATAAAATGTGTAATAATATTGTCATTATAGAAGTAAGATTTATTGTAGTATGTAGTTTCAACATGTTACTTCATTCAGTTATCTTTATAGAGACTATAATGATGTAAATGTTTGTTCTACTACCAGCAATAACTTTGAGATGTGGCTGAGGGCAAATCATAGACTTTTATTTTATATTATTCATTGTTTTTATTATTATTATCTTTTTATCTATGACAAATTTGAGAGACCTTTCGTGAGTACCGCCCCTTATCTCTAACGTGGGTGGAGATAAAGGCGAAGATAAGGCAGGTGCTCTTCTGTTTCAGCGTAAACATACACAGAAATGTGTATATAACTACATATATGCATACGCACAAACACGTATAAACAGATAAGCACATACATTCATAAAAACATACATACGGATAGGCATATATTGACCGTGCACATAAAGTAAAGATAGTAAACACACAAATACACACACACACACACACACACACACACACACACACACACACACACACACACACACACACACACACACACACGTACACGTACACAAAGAATACACAATACGCCCACGCTATGCTGCTTTCATTGGATTTAATAAAGTTTATTATAAGCTCTGAAAGGTTAGAAACAAGGCGAGTAACAAAACTGAAGGTCAGCTGA
>NC_061833.1:6020067-6027567 GCF_019202785.1 Penaeus chinensis
AACCTAGGCGCATTCTGTGAAGAATGACTTCGGTACCGCTGTTGCTTACTTCAGAGAGTGCCAGTGGTTCATAGCCTGTGGCGTCTGAGTATCAGCTGGCCGAGGGGGAGGTTCTCGTTTCCTCTCTGTGGAGCTGCCGTAGGAAGGTACGACCGACCAAGGCACACTTCTCCATAAGTAATTTTCGGCTCGGTTTTATCGTCATGGGATTTGTGGACATACCCCTGCCAGCGACGGCTAGTCTGTCAGCAAGCTCGTTCCCTCTGATGCCGATGTGGCTTGGGACCCAGTTGATGATAATTCTTCTACCCTGAGCAAGAATTCTCTGTGCCATTGTGAGAATCGTGGTCAGTAGGTAGATGTTGTCTGTGGGTGAGCTGTGCTGAAGACAGTCAATGGCTGCCCTGGAGTCTGTGTGTATGACCACGTGTCCTTCCCTTAGGGACTCGTGGCCTAGGGCTCTCATGATTGCAACTGCCTCTGCCTGTAGCGAGGAGGCGTTGTCTGTTACCCTCATGGATCGCGTGGCATCCCTAGCTGCAAAGCCGGCGCTTGCAGTGTAGTATGTTCTACTACCCGGAGGAGTGATGGCTGTAATGACCCTGTGGGCTTCTGCCTTTAGGCTAGGCATGGGGTATAGGCTCTTTTTCATTGACAGGCTCATTATGTTGAACTCTATCAGGCTCAGTGCCCACGGCGGGACTTCGGCAAAGTCGGGGTGGGGGGAGTCCATGCCCTTAGCAAGAAGCTGTTCTTTGAGCTGATGGCGTATCAACACCCTGGCTGTATGAGACAGTCAGTTGTTGTTTGCAACGAGCTCGTTGTCTTGTTCGAGGCATCTGACTAATTTTTGTCTTAGGCTTGTGTTCCTGGGAGCCTGGATGACCTTTGACAGGAATTGTGTTGCCGTTAGATCGATTCGTGAGTCCAGGGGGAGAAGGTTTGCCTCCATCAGGAGGTTGAGGACCTTCGTCCACCTCGGGGCACCCAGAATGATCCTGGCAGCTTCATTTTGGACTGTTTCTAATTTGTCTGTGTGCTTTTTCTTTGCAGCAATTAGAGCGACTGAGGCATAGTCCACAATGGGCCGGACAGCATGTACATAGAATGATCTTAGTACTTTGTGTCTGGCCCCTATGCGTCTCCCAGTCATTGCTCTCATGACGGACAGTCTTGCTTTGGTTCGGTCAACCAGGTACTGGACCTCCTTATGGAAGGAGAGGGTCCGGTCTATCCTTACCCCAAGGTATAGGTAGTCCTTGACCCATTCTAATTCCACTCCCTGGATTTTCAGTCTTGTGCCTCGAACTCTCTGTCTCAGAGCCATGGCTTTGGATTTGGCTGCAGAGATCTTTAGTCCTGTCCTACAACACTCCTCTGACACAAGGTCCAGACAACGCTGGGCTTTATTCTGGCTGTGTGGTCCAGTGGAGGTGATAGCGAGATTGTCTGCATACGAGATGATCTGGCACCCCACTGGGAGGTTTATGTTGAGGATGCAGGACATTAAAGTGTTGAATAGGGCTGGACTGAGAACCCCACCCTGTGGCGTTCCATTTTCGAGCGGCATGTGCTGCGATAGGTGACCCTGGAATTTGACATTGGCAGTCCTGTTCCTGAAGTAGTCACCTCTCCAAGCCAAGAGCTTTCCTCTGATTCCCTTCTGGATCAGGCTTTCCTGAATGGCAAGCGGACTTGCCAGTTCAAAAGCCTTCTCCAGGTCAAGGAATACCACCACAGCTGGGCCCTTGCTGATTGTGCTTAAGAGCGTGGCTATGCTGTGTGCTGTGCCCATGCCCCTTGTGAACCCGTGAAGGTGTTCGTGCCGGGGTCCCGTTTTCCATTGAAGCCGGTTTAGTACCATTCTCTCAGCCGTCTTGGCCAGGCAGCTGAGCAGAGAGATGGGGCGGTACTTCCCCGGCTCCTTTGGTTTTGGGACGGGAACTATGGTAGCCCTCTTCCAACTCTGGGGTAGAGTGGAAGTTTCCCAGGACTTGTTGATGAGTTGCAAGAGTGCACGCTCACCTGCTAGTCCTAGGTGGGAGATAATGGGGTACGAGATACCATCAGAGCCCGGGGCTGTGTTGGAACTGGTTTTATAGGCTTTCCTTAGTTCCCTCAGAGAAAAGATAACGTCTGAGTTATCGGGTTCGGCTGCCCTTTCTCTGATCTGAGCGTGTCTGTCTGGCTGTAGAGGCTCTTGTCTTGCCCTCAGCTCGGCTGGCAGACTGTTGCTGCTCGTTCTCGCAGAGAACTCGTGCGCCAGTCTGTTAGCCTCTGCTTGGGGGTCGTGATGGGTGCACCTCGGGGCTGAGCGGCTGGTAGCTCGCTTGACCCGTTGCCACAGCTCTGAAAGGGTGGTTTGGTGGTCGAAGGACTCACACCATTCCAGCCACTTTTCCTGCCTGACTCTGTTGGCAGTTTCCTTGGCATCCGTGACAGCTTCCCTTAGGAGAGATAAGTTGTCAGGGGTTCTTTGCCTTTGGAATAGTTTTCGGCACATGTTCACCCTGTGGTTGACCTCCCTGATCTCGTCATTGAAGTACCAGGCGTCTTTGTGACTTCTGGACCCAGGCCGAGTTTTGGGTATGGTCTGTGAGGCTGCTTCATTAATGGTGTTTAGCAGGCTAGCTTCGAGCACTTCCACATTTTGGCTTTGTGGGGGATCGTTGCATCTCAGACAGAGGGCCAAGGCGTTTTGAAACGCCTGCCAGTTGGCCTTGTCTGTTTTCCATCTTGGATTCGGTCTTAGGATTTCGGCTGGGCCAGCATCCATGAGGGTAGTTATAGTGCCGTAATGGTAATGTGACGGTCTCATCGACACACCAGCCAATCCTCCCCACCAGAGTCGCAGTGGCCAGGGTGAGGTCTAGGACCCCTCCTCTGACGTGCGTTGGCTCTTGAGTGTTGAGTAGAGCGATCTCAGGGAATGTCTCTAGCACGTCGGCTATGTGATAGCCGGCCGCATCCGGTGCCCGACAGGGAGCCAGGATGGGGTGGTGTGCATTGAAGTCTCCCCCTATGATCACTCGGTCGTGTGCAGCAGAAGCACAGACCTGGCTGATGTCTAAGCTTCTACAGCGTGGCCGGCTGTACACATTGTACAGTTTGAGGGGCCCCCCGGCCGGGTGAACCTCGACAGCAAGGGATTCAACATCGTCTCCACAGTGCGATGCATCGGCTATTGCGGAGCAGGGGATTGTTGCTCTCACAAGGGTGATCAAGCCTCTCTTGCCAGGTGTTCGTGGTAGTGTGAAGGCATGGTACCCTGAGAAGCGAACAGTGTCCACTGTTAATGTCTCCTGGAGCATGACAATGTCAATGTTCCTTGATCGCACTACTGCTTGGAGAAAAGCGTTCTTTGCAGAGAAGCTATTGATGTTCCACTGTAGGATGCTCAGATGGTGTGTCATGATGTTACTCAGTGATAGTTACATCAGAGACATCGTCGGAGTCTGACAACTCCATTGCGAGGTCCTCGCTGGTTGAGGGCTCCTCGTCTGTTGTCAGGCTATCCTTGGGTCCACTGGGGGGTGGAGAGCCTTTGGTAGCTCTGACTTTGGTTGGTTCGGCTTTTCTCTCAGGCTTTTTCTTGGCTGGCCTTGCTGGCCTTGCCTGGGCAAGGTCAGCGTGATCTGGTTCTGGCTGCACAGATTCAGCCTGTTTTGGCTCTGCCTGTGAAGGCATGGCCTGGTTTGGAGTGGGGAGGGGAGTCTCGTCCTGGGGTGAGGGTAAGGCTGGTTTTGCTCTAGCCAGCTTTCTTCCCTTCAGAGCTGCGACAGTCTGGGTCATTGCCGTCATGGCGACCGAAACTGCCTTCTCGGCCTCCTCACTCGACCTCCCCAGGGCTGTTGCTACTGCTGTGACAACAGCAGTTAACAGAAGAGTCATATCGTCCTCGTCAAAGAGGAGATGATCATCTGTTGGGGAGGTTTTTGTGGTGCTCTTAGAAACTTTTTTCTTTAGTTTCTTTTTCTGCACCTTTGGCATTGTCGGAAACTCCTTTTTGTTGGAGACATCCGGTGTCGGCTGGGGGGCGGCTTCCTTCCTCTTAGGAGGTCAGGAGGCCTTTTCGCTTTTGTTCCTTCCCCAGACATGGGTGCCCGGTGGGGCAGGAACAAAGTTTGGTCGGTTTTGAGCAACCTCTTGTCGCCTGAGGGCCGCCTTTTTCCTGACAGAGCAAGTCAAGCTCCAGGCATGATGCTTCTTGGCACAGTTGGGACATTTGGCTGTTGTGTCCCTCTTTTCCTCTTTGTATGCCTTGAGGCATACCTCTGTGTTGTGTGCCTTGCTACAGACACCACATTTAGGCTTGGCTGTACAGTTAGCCTGGTGGTGACCGTATTTCTGGCACTTGAAACACCGAAGTGGTTCTGGCACATACGTTCGAAGGTTGTAGGTGCCCCAGTTACCCAGATCAAGGGTAGTGGTTGGGGCACCTTTCATGGTCACCAGGACTTGCCTGGTTGGGGTCTTCCCCTTCGACATTCGGGAAGCCTGCACGACCTGTGGGTGTGAAGCGATCAGCTCCACATCGTACGAGACTGAGAAGCCAAGTAGCACCATCTTGGTTCTCTTTTCCTCGGGACTTAGTGGGGAAAGACTCACTTTCCTCCCATCGGTTAGCTCCTTCGTTTCCCGGAGGAAATTCAAGGTAGCTTGATCTTTGGGCATTATGATCATGCCCTGATCTCGGGCGACCCGGATCGACAACCAGATTTTCCGTTGCAACTCCAATGCCCTGACCAATTGGTAGGCATTGTCGAAGCCTTCGGGTTTAGCTGGCACTTTGAACTGGGCGAAGCGTTTAGGGGGTCCCGACTCTTCATCAGAGTCGGTCTCCGGCCTCGGACGCTTCGGCCCGCCCTTTCGGCTTTCGGGCTTGTTTGTGGAGGCAGCAGCTGATGCGGCTGGTTCAGCCTGCTCTCCCCTCTCAATCGGGGAGGCCGTCTGTGAACTCAGGGGCCTCCCTGGCTTAGCTGTTGGCCTGGAGAGGCCAGCTCGCGAGTCAAGATCTTTGACTATTCGGTGGACAGACCCATTGGCTTCGGTCTTGTCCACCTTAGCAGCAGGGGTGACAGTGTCATCGTGTGCATGGGGCTTTCTTTTGCCACCGGAAGGCACATATGCCTTCATGGTGACTACCGTGGTCTGGGCCTTGTGCGGTTCGTCAACATTTTTTTGTCAGTCTGTGGGGGGTGTTTGATTATTTTTTCCATGAATTGGTAAGTGCTTCATCCTCTCACGCCCCCACCCACCACGGAGTCCAACAAGGGGAAGCTGAGTGTCAGAACCAGTGTCTAACAGCAACAGGAGTGATGAGAGGATATACGCAGCTAATAGCCATTGTGACGGCACTCACGGACCATTGTGAGTGCCAATGGCGGCATGACTGCTTGACCCTAGCCTCCCGGGGGAGACCAGCTGATTGACCGTGACCGGGCCGGGATCAGGCCGCCTGTCTTGCTGGAATAGAGGACCAAAGAGGCGTGTTGCTAGCCGCAGGGCGTACTCGTTCACGGCATCGCTCAACCTCCAGGACTCCCGTCTCCACAGCGCACAAGGCTGCCACGCACGGCAAACGCGTGGGTAGGTGTAAACCCCTGGGGAGAGACCAGAGGGGATGCCCTTCCACCTACGAGACATCATTGTTTGGAGCCCTTTTGCTCAGCCCTCTGAGGCAGCCACCCAAAGGTTGCTTCACCGCAGTAAGGGAAGAGGAGTCTTGCACTTTTACCAGGCAGTTCCTTTCATCCCTCTGAAGCAACCACCCAAAGGTTGTTTCACCTCAGTGAGGAAGGAAAGGACCTGTGTCTTTTCAAAGTAGTTCCCCCTTCCCTCTAAAACAGCCACCCAAAGGCTGTTTCACCTCAGTGAGGGAAGGGAGGTTTTGCGTTCTTGTCGGGCACTTCCTTTCGTTCCCCTGAAGCAACCACCCAAAGGTTGTTTCACCTCAGTGGGGAAGAAAAGGACCTGTGTCTTTTCAAAGGGATTCCTCCTTCCCTCTGAGACAGTCATCCAAAGGCTGCCTCACCTCAGTGAGGGAAGGGAGGTTTTGCACTTTTGCCAGCTGGTTCCTTTCATCCTTCAGAAGCAACCACCCAAAGGTTGTTATCCCTCAGAAGCAACCACCCAAAGGTTATTTCACCTCAGTGAGGAAGGAAAGGACCTGTGTCTTTTCAAAGTAATTCCCCCTTCCCTCTAAAACAGCCACCCAAAGGCTGTTTTACCTCAGTGAGGGAAGGGAGGTTTTGCGTTCTTGCCAGGCAGTTCCTTACATTCCTCTGAAGCAACCACCCAAAGGTTGTTTCACCTCAGTGAGGAAGGAAAGGACCTGTGTCTTTTCAAAGTGTTTCCCCCTTCCCTCTGAAGCAGCCATCCAAAGGCTGTTTCACCTCAGTGAGGGAAGGGGGGTTTTGTCCTTTTGCCAGCTGGTTCCTTTCATCCCTCTGAAGCAACCATCCAAAGGTTGTTTCACCTCAGTGAGGGGGGGGGGGGGGCGGTACTCGGAAACCATTCTGGACGTCTAGCCTGTGTGAAGGGCAGGGCCACAAACCGACCGAGAAGCGGGGTGGCACGGGGAATGGTTACCCCGGCGGCCCCCGGCCGGCTGCGTGGCGCGAGCCCGCGACGTTTGCCGTGCCCGGGTGTCGTGAGGGAAGTCACCGCCGTGGCACAGCTGTTAATAGCACCGAACCGAGGTTGATTAGGAAAGGCATCCAATCAGGTGATCGTGGTGCAGAGGCAGCGCGATAAGCAGAAGAGCTACCCCAAAGACAATGGTTGCAGAAATGCAAGCAGAGGATCCGCTGGTAAGAGAGATGGTGAACTCTTCAATCACCCGAAGGAAGGCAACGGGAAACCACCTTCGTACACTCCCTTGTACAACCATGAAAGGAAACATGGTCGCCAACGTCAGGCTCTGATACGACACAGAAAGAAGAAGATCCATGCATTCATCTCAAGCCAGCTGACATGAGAAACGTGACATTCCACCGCTTTCAGATTAACGATTAACCGATGTCTGCTCTTACAGTCTCTCCTGCCCTCTCTCCCTATCTTTCTCTCTCTTCTTCCTCTCTCCCCCCTCCCCTGCCTGTCTCTCTCTTTTTCTTGTTCTTTCTCCCACCCTCACTAATTCACTCACTCTACCACTCATTCATTCCCTCTCCCTCTATTTCCTTAATCTAACATAAAACACACACACACACACACACACACACACACACACACACACACACACATACACACACACATACACACATACACACACACACATACACACACACATACACACATACACACACACAGACACACACACACACACATACACACACACACACACACACACACACACACACACACACACACGTAGGCACATGCATGTATATTTCACTTAATTAGGAGAACAATTCTGAAAGACGGAGCAAAGAAGTTCCACTGGCATTGGAAGTTATCAATCATTAACGTAAATTTTCTAAAGGATAATTTACATAATAC
>NC_061833.1:6032567-6045067 GCF_019202785.1 Penaeus chinensis
TTATTACTATTATTATTATTATCATTATCACTATTACTATTACTATTATTATTACCATTGTTATTGTTATTATTGTTATTACTATTATTATCATTATTACCATTTTTATTATTATTATTATTATTATCATCATCATTATTATTGTCATTATTATTGTCATTATCATTAATATTGTTATAATAATTATCGTTATGGTTATTGTTGTTATTATCGTCTTTACTAGTGTTTATATTATCAATTTTGTTAGTATTGTCTTATTAGCATTCTTATCACCATCATCTGATATCATCATCACCATTATTATTATCATTATTATTATTACTATTTTCATTATTATCATCAAAATTTTTATCAATATTATCATCATCATTATTATCAATAAATCTAGTTTGTGCATTGTTTTTTTTTTTTTTTTTTTTTTTTTTTTTTTTTTTTTTTACACAGTATAAACAGGGTAGAGTTTTACTATTCATCATTACTGTTATTATCATAATTTATATCATTATTATTATAATTATTATCATCATTATCATTACCATTATTATTATTATCATTATTACTACTAGCATTATCATTGTTATTATCATTATTACTATCATTATTACAACCTTTTGTTATTATCATTATCATTATTATTAACATCATCATCATTTTAATGATTATCATCATCATCATTAAAAATCATGATGATGCTGATAATAAAATGGTTATAATAATAATAATAATAATAATAATAATAATAATAATAATAATAATAATAATAATAATAATAATAATAATAATGATAATGATAATAATAATAATGATACTAATTATGATAATAATACAAATGATAACAATAACAGCTATAGGCTCAAAATAAAGAAAGAAAACAGGAAGAAGACGAAGCAAAAAATAGTGTGTACATGTGAATGTACAGTATATGTATGTGTTTGTGTACAGACTTGCAAACATATTTTGTGAACTAACATATGGATGAAAATAAACACATTTATGAATAGGAAAACATATAGAGAGACGAAAAGGAAATTAAGAATATATAATTAAAAAAAAAAAAAAAGTGAAAGCACTAGACAGGTAGTTAGAAGTTCGACAAGACCGCATAAAGGTAGCTTATTGCTTTTCGTCATAAAACAATTATTTTTGATTTCTAAATATTTCCAAAGCTTATATTACATGTATGGACATAATTATATATATATATATATATATATATATATATATATATATATACACACACACACACACACATCTATATATTTCTTTTTCTTTTTCTTTTCTTTTTCTTTCACACACACACACACACATATATATATATATATATATATATATATATATATATATATATATATATATATACACGGAAGAGTGTGTGTTTGTTTGTTTGTTTGTTTGTATATGTATGAGTGTGTGTGTGTGTGGCAGTCAGATAGTTGGCTTGTTTCATATATCTTTATCTTGACTGATATAGATGAACAAATAGACGATAGATAGATAGACAAATCGAGAGCGGGAGAGGACGAAAGATAGGTAAGACAGAAAGATCGATCGACAAACAGTCAAACAGAAAAGAGACATATAGACAGGTAGACAACGAGACAAACAAACAGAAAGACAAACTCACAGAGAGAGAGAGAAAGAGAGACAACCAGCCAGCCAGAGAAACAGACAGGGAAACGAACAAACAAACATACAAATAGACGAGAAGACAGGCAAGTAAAGAGCAAGAAAGAGAAAGAAAGAGAGAAGGAGAGAGTGCTTGCGGACAGAATGCAGCTTTAAGATGACCTCACACATCGCCGATCAGATTAGTCGGGGTCGTACCTCTTTTGCGAGCAGAGGTGCGAAACATCACACGCAGGCACCCGGAAACACATACGCTCGCACGCACATACACACACACACACATGCACAAGGCTCCTTCCGCCCGACACATCACATTAAAATCAATACGAGAAAGGAATCATCAGCGTACATGTGTGCATATACACATACACAAATATGTTCACATGTACACACAAACACACACACACATACACACACATATATATATGCACACACACACACATACACACACACACACACACACACATATATATATATATATATATATATATATATATTTACACACATACACACACACACACACACACACACACATGTATATATATATATACACATACATATATATACATATTCATATATATATACACATACATATTCATATGTATATATATATATATATATATATAAACTATATCTAACAATTATTTCGTAATTAAAAGGGCGGTAACATCAGTGCAGCTACGCATTTCTTTTTTTTACTCTTTTCAGACGTTTTAAAGTCGCTAACTTCATCATCAGCGCTAAAACAGATAAATATATAACCATAAACACAAAGCAAATTAGCAAGAATTGCAACATAAAGTAAAACCCAAAAGGCCAGATGTTTAGGAAAAAACAATATCATCATCATCATCATTAGGGAGCTAACGCCGGCGGGAGCGCATAGCTGCATCCACCCATTTCCACCTACGAGGGTCCCCCATGGCGAGCCGCCAGGCAGGGGCCCGGCCCATCTCTAGCACTTCATAACAGGTTTGATCGATCTGCCCAAGCCACAACTTCCTCGGTAATTCCACAGGCCTCATCCCCCTAAGGTTGTCAAAATGGTGGGCAGGATCATCCTGCAGGACGAGTTGGCGATCGCGGATTGTGCAAGTACCAGTCTCACGGTGCAACCGTTGGTTGTACTCATGGTCCTGTCGACCATAGCCCATGATCCGGCGCAAGGACCTGTTACAAAAGGCATCTAGACGAGATTCCAGAGCACAAGATAGCGTCCAGGTTTCACTACCGTATAGGCCACGTAGCTTGGTCCTTCTGCACAGGTACCTGCATCTCCAAATACTCTTGTCGAGGGATTTCGTGACCTCTTCTGCCAGGCCAGTTCGTCTTCTGACTTCCTGGTGTGACAGCCCGAAGTCATGAACTGCATTATCGAGGTATAAAAAGCTCTCTGTGACCTCGACGTTCTCACTGCAAGCGCGTACAGACTGAACAGGATCTCCTAGTAGGCCCCCAAAATCCTGGATCTTGGTCTTGGTCCAGGAGAACTCTAGCCCCGAGGCCATCACGAGCCGCCACTAGGGTTTCTGGAAACTTAGAAAGCATAGCAATATCATCTTTGGACAATAGCTCTACCTAGTATTCAGTCCATGCAAGTGTTGAAAAGTGTTGGTGTAAGAACACAACCATGCCTCACTCCTAAACTAACAGGGAAGAAGCTCGACAGGCCCCCTCCACACTTTACAGCACTATCAGTATCAGTATACAGGCCAGTTTAAACAGACTTATGAAGCAAAAGAGAAACAGAATGTCAAATTGTCATAAAAAAATCTATTGTTATAAAATCTTACACAGACTATTTTTATATACATACACACATGCACACACACACACACACACACAAACACACACACACACACACACACACACACACACACACACACACACACACACACACGCACGCACATATATATAAGTCTTACATAGAATATCTTAAAACACACACACACACACACATATGTTTATGTGTTTATTTTTGTGTTTGTGCATCTTCCTATATCTATATCCATATCTATTTATTTTATCTCTCTATCTCTCTAACACTTACACACAAACGCAAACGTGTTCCAAAGCCGGGGGAGAGCAGGAGGCATTCCTGGCGAGGGAAAAGCAACAGTACGGAAGCAGAGTGTCTCGGTTCATATTGTAGTCCTTGAGCAGCTCGCCCTTTGGGACAGTCGGGCAAATATTCATTTCTGTGTTTCAGATTAGGACCTGCTGGGAAGGGAGGCTGCAGTTCCCCAAGGCTTCAAGAGAGGGAGCTGGGATTTTCTGCATCTCCCTTTATCCGTTTTTTATTCTTTCTTTCTTTCTTTATTATTTGTTTTTACTTTATTTCTCTCTCTCTCTTTCTTTTTCATAGTGTAAATATTCTATTTTTTCTTTTTCGTTTGTCTTTTTTTTCTCTCTCTCTCTTAGGTTTTCTTTCTCTCTTTCTCTCAGTCTCCTTCTCACTCATTTTTTTATGTTTATCTGTTCTCTCTTTTTCTCCCTCGCTCTTTCTCCTGCTCTCTATATCTCTGTCTCCCCCACTCTTCTCTCTCTCTCTCTCTCTCTCTCTCTCTCTCTCTCTCTCTCTCTCTCTCTCTCTCTCTCTCTCTCTCTCTCTCTCTCTCTCTCTCTCTCTCTCTCTCTTGGTTACCCATATCTTTCCCTCTCTCTTTTTCATTCTGACAAACATACACATAAACCACAACACAGGCATGTACATAAAAACTAAAAGGAAAGAAGAATACAAATATTTATGTAGCTGTATACATCTATACCCGTCTATCTATCTAGCTATATATCGATCAACTAATCTATCTGTCAATCTATCCGTCTTTTTATCTATCTATCTATCTACCTATCACACAATACAAATTGCAATTTACAGATACAAAAAAAAAAGGAACATTGCCAGAACAAGGACGGACTAAAAGGTGACGTTTCGATCTTGTCAAAAGTTCCTCGTCGAACGTTGTAAAACGCGGAATCCATTGCGATGTTTACTACGACCGATCAGGAGGTTCTGGCGAGCTTTAAAATTCGTATTCTATTCTATTCCTTTTGTGTCAGATCATTATGCTACATGCACGTACATACGCATGCACACACTCACACACACACACACACACACACACACACACACACACACACACACACACACACACACATGTGTGTGTGTGTGTGTCTTGCATGCGCATATATAGGTATGATAGTAGACAGGAAACATATCAGAAAAGTTGCTAAATAGATAAATAAAGATACAGAACACACAAGCGTGCACAAGGGCAAGCCCCCCCCCCAAAAAAAAAAAGAGAAGTTGCCAGACAGTAGAGAAAGCAATGAATATATACAAAACACTTTGGTCAGAATGATGACAAGACGAATGGATATTGAGACTGAGTGGATGAATTGACGGCTTTTGTGAATAGAATCTCCTGCTGTGAGGGCATACTTTTTTTTTTTTTTTTTAAGTAGAAATATATTTTTTTTTTCTATCTTTATACGTATTTTATTTTTCGTATCCTGTCTCTGATATGTATTTTTTTTTATATATATACACATTTTCTTGTATGTGTACTAACTCTCTCTCTCTCTCTCTCTCTCTCTTTCTCTCTCAGCCATTTCTCTATCTCCACTCATTCTCTCTCTTAATTTCTCTCTCTCTCTCTTAATTTTTCTCTCTCTCTCTCCCTTTTCCTTCCCTCCCCCTTATCTGTCTGTCAGTCTGTCAGTCTCTCTTCTCTCTCTATCCTTCTCTCTCTCATGTTTTTACTCTCACTCATAATCTCTCTCTCTCTCTCTTTCTCTCTCATACTTTTCTCCCCCTCTCAGTCTCTCCTCCCCCCACTCTCTTTTTCTAATCCTCACTCTCATTCTCTCTCTCAGTCTTCGTTATTCTTTAAAGGAATATGAATAGAGAATATTAAATAACTGTTACAAAGAATATAAAAAGAACAGTAAACATGAATGAATTAGTAATGAAGACAAAATAAGAGCCAAAAATATGAACGAAATAAAAGGATCCTTTAAATGTGTACGAAAAACGAAACACAACAAAATAGTGCTCGGGGCAAGAGGGCCTATTGTTGATATACACTGTTTTTGTAAAACATATGGAGTTGCTGACCGTACATAGAAAATGCGTAAAATCTGTTTTTAGTTTTGGGTTGAGAGTTACAAATTGGATATAGATATCGTATCATACTTTCACACACAGACGCACTGACACACGTATGCGCATACGTACGTCCAGAAACATACGAACACACACACACACACACACACACACACACACACTAACACACACACACACACACAGACGCATGCAAACACACACACACACACACACACACACGCACGCACACACACACACACACACACACACACAAACACACACACACACACGCTCAAACACACACACACAAACACATACACACATAAACACACACACACAAACACATGCACACATAAACACACACACAGAAACACATAAATACACACATAAGCACACACACAGACACACATAACACACAAATACATACACACATAAACACACACACACACACATAACACACATAAACACACACACACACACAAACATTCATACAACCCTCTCCCGCCAAACACATCGAATCGAACACACACAGGCAGTGAATCATTGTCAGCACACACATCAGGCTGCATGTTGCATCTGTTCCAAGGGCGGAAACTATCCTTGACACTATCGAAGTCAGCTTCCTCCAGGCTCTGAACGCGGAGGTTAATAGTTGTAGAGGTATCTGGCAACTTATGGAAAGGTGAAGGTTAGATATTTTTTTCCTTCGATGCCTTTAGCGGACTTCGTTTTTGATAGACAGATGGGAGAAAGAAAGAGTCAACTGGATATAAAGGAGGAAGAGATAGATGACTTATAAATATATATATATATATATATATATATATATATATATATATATTTATATATATATATATGTGTGTGTGTGTGTGTGTGTGTGTGTGTGTGTGTGTGTGTGTGTAGAGAGAGAGAAAGGGGGGGAAGAGAGTGAGGAAGAAAGCAAAAGAGAGAAAGAAAGAGAGAGAGAGATAAAGAGAAAGAAAGGGGGGGGGGGGAGAGAAAGAGAGAGAGATGAAGAGAGAGAGAGATTCATAAATAGACAGATGAATATGGGTATTTAGATTGATAGATAAATCAATAAACAGAGAGACCGACTTGCAGAGAGATGAACAGATAGGGAAACAGACAGAGATGCAGAGAAGAGAAAAAAACAAACAAAGAACAACAACAACAAAACAATGAAACAGAACTCCCTCAGGAAAACAAACAAACAAACGAAAAAGACAAACCTCCCCCCTCTCCCCTCCTCAAAAAATGGAAAACAGTACCCCAAAGAAATCAAAGAAACATCAGAGACCAGAAAACGACATCCACAATAACATCCCCAGGAAAAAAAAAGAAAAAAAAAAGAAGAAGCATAGCAGGACACACAACTTCTCGTCCAAGTGTTTCACGTAGAGCTTGTTAGTCTCTGCTCTCCTGACCAATATTATATTCAGTGAGGCAATTTGGTATTCTGAATTGGTGGATGGCAACGTGTGTATAGGGGGAGGGGGAGGGTAGGGGAGGGGGTTCTGGGAAGGTAGGGGGAGGGGGTCCGGGAGGGTATCGGAGGGGGGTTCTGGGAGGGTAGGGGGGTATGGGACGGTAGGGGAGGGGGGTCTTGGAGGGTAGGGAGGGTATGGGAAGGTAGGGGGGGTATGGGAGGGTAGGGAGGTTTGGGAGGGTAGGGTAGGGATGTATGGGAGGGTAGGGAGATATGGGAGGGTAGGGGGGGCGGTCCGGGAGGGGTAGGGAGATATGGGAGGATAGGGGAGGCGGTCCGCGAGGGTATTGGGGGTATGGGAGGGTAGGGAGATATGGGAGGGTAGGGGGGACGGTCCGGGAGGGTAATATATATATTTTTTTATAATCTATAATTCCATTTGCTACAATGGATATTCTTGGTGTGACATAGTGTCCGTTTCATTTTTGTTTCTAATTTACCCCCTGTGTACAAGGAATGATCGGGGTTACCATCCACTGGCGGCGAGGGATTCGAACGCAGGTCAACAAGATTGATAGACGAGATCGCTACCGCTGCACCACACAGCACACACAGTAGGGGGGGGGGTAGGGAGAGGCCCAGGGAGGTAGGGTTGAGTCTGGGAGGGAAGGGGGATGGGGAGGGAGAGACGAGTGTGGAGGAGGGAAAGGGAGAGGAAAGACAGGGGAGGTATTGGGGAGAGCAAGGAGATAGAGAGAGAGAGGAGAAAAGAGAAGAAAAGGAGAGAAAGAGAAGAGAAGAAGGTATACACTCGTTGATAAGGGCAATGTAGATGAGATAAGTACGAGAGAAAAGGAACAGATGAGAGAGAAAGAGAGAAAGAGAGAGAGAAAGAAAAAAAGAAAGAAGCGAGCGGCAGAGAGAGAAAGAGAGAGAGGCAGAGAGCCAGAGAAAAAGAGAGAGAAAGAAAGATAGATAAAGAGAGATAACCAGAGCCAATTAAAGAGAGAAAGAGAGAGACAGAGAGAACACACTAAATTATGCAAGAAAAGTAGATAGGCGGCGCTGTTGTCAAGAATGCCTGAGAGGTTCGCCGAGAGGACGAATATGTGACGAAGGGAACCGAATAAGGACGGAACGCAGAGGGAAGGAGAGAGGAAGAACAAGGAAACATCAAGAACCAAGGACACCGACTGAAAGAGGAGGGAGAGGGGGGAGCGAAGACGCGCGGGAGGGAGGGTTTAAGTTGCATGAATCATCAATAAGGATATTTTTCCTTTTCTTCGCAAGGGGGAAAATAAAGAGAGATGGACAGTGACAGACAATAAAAGATTAAACAATGTACCAGCGAAGATCATGAGGTATAATGCATCATCATATAAATAAGTGAATGAAAAAAAAATATAACCAAATATGTATATATAAATGTACATGTATGAAATATGTATCTCCGTACATACATAAATAAGAATGAGTATATATATATATGGATAACAAGTGAATAGATACAGTACAGATATAGACAACTGTGCCCGCCTACATTAGCCATACAAAGCTAAAGAGAATTACCTTTCGGACGATGATTCAAAAATCCGATTTAGAACAAAGTCTAAAAGAGGAATATAGAACACAGTAGCGTCGTTTAATGTCTGAAACTATATTAAGTTCAGTTTGCGCTCGACTCCCAGATTCCACAATCGAAATGACTAGAAAAAGGATAGAATCCTACGCTCAGTGGCATTCTGTTTGCTAAACAAGGTCGTTCGCGAGTTTACGTGCATGTGTATAGATGCATCTGTCGTGATGAGATTCGCAATAATGCACACACACACACACACACACACACACACACACACACACACACACACACACACACACACACACACACACGCAGGAGGAATAGCAGCCGTAGAATCAATCAAAATGAAGAGGCGATATGACAGCACTGGTGCAGGTGAAGCCATCTGCGCAGGACATCATGATAAACTAAGGAACCACCCTATGAACTGAGGGATAAACGTATTAAATAAAGCACAAATAGCTGCGCAGAAGGAAAAGTAGCGCATTGTGTAGTACCTAATTACCGCGAAGGTGAGGATGCGCACCTTGGGGAAGCCCGCCACAGACACACCTGATACAGAGAGAAGGCAGCCCGAGGTTCGCCAGGACGGCACGCTGTCGCCTTTTGTGTTTTTTGTGTGGTTATTTCTGAGCGTTGTAACGGACTTCCTTTGACAGTGGATTATAACAGTGACCTGTTACCCGATATAGGAAAATAAAGATAACTATATTGGTTCGTGTACATGTACGCTATATCTCCTAGTAAAACGCCAGAACTCACCTCTTTATATCTTTTTTTCCGATCTTATCTTATGTTTCTTTTAGTTTATGTTTAATAAAAAGAAGTACTATGAAAGGAAAGGCACCTAGAGTTACAAAGAATATAAGATTCGGCAGTAATGACCCAAACAATGTATTCTCTCATGGTGAACAAAGTGATTTTTAAGTAAAAGCTGATGATTCAATATTCAAAGTAATTTATATAAATACCCACATGAATACACGTATTCTTGCGCGTAACTACGCTCGTGCAAGCTCACGCACACACGAACAATTCCTTACATAGTTACCCTCATTCACACGTACACGCACACATACACGTACACGTACACACGCACGTATACCCGCACACACAAACAAACACGTACTCACACACACACACACACACACACTCATCAGCATTTGTTTTTTTCTGTTTTTCTGTTCAATTATTAGATTCGGTCAATTGCCTTGACCTAAGTCGGACCACAGGGCTACCACAAACAAAAGAAAATAATAACTCAGAAACCTGGAGGATGACCCCGTAGAGTTAAAACAGCTTAATTCTACCAGAGGCTGAGATACCTATAACTGAACTAACCGCAACACATCCATTCGTCTATATATATATATATATATATATATATATATATATATATATATACACATTCATATATATCTATTTAATATCTATATATGCATATATTCATATATGCAGTGTTTAAGGGAGCTCCATTTCGGCGCCTGCGCACGTACACACACATTTGCACTGTTGCACCGATTTTGGTGACAGACATTACATTTTCTCTTACATATAGCGTCATAAACACTACATGATGTCTACAAGAAGCGAGAAGTACAATATCAAGGCGAAGGAGGAGAGACGAGGCGGCCATGATTGACGCCTAAAACAACGATACCCAAGTAGGGTTGCCAATCGCAGTCCTTTTACGTCGGATGGAGGAACGACGTACAGAGGACGAAGAACGCAAACTTCAGGATGAGGAACGTCGTCGTTAGGAGGATGAGAAGCGTCGTCGCCTCGATTAAGAGTGCCGTCGTCAGGAAGAAGAGGAAAATAGATGTCTCGAGGAGGAACGTCGTTGTAAAAGAAAGAGCGTCGCCGTTTCGAGGAGGAACGTCGTCGTCAAAAGCAAGAGCGTCGCCGCCTCGAAGACGAGCGTCGAAGGCAGAGAGAAGAGCGACGTGCAGAGGAGGCAGCGCAATTTCATACTCTCATATCCCATCTCAGTTTCTCGCGCCCACCCGCCACCGAACACACTGCTCAGTCGCCACCACCCCATCCTCGCCCTCCAACCCTCCCACCTCTTCCCATCAACCCTCCACACCCAAGGTAACCGTCAACCCCCCATCGACCCTCTTTCAGGATGCATCCTTTCAGGCTTTCCAGGAATGGAAGGAATCTTTTACAATGGCTGATGTCTCCCAGCTTGCCACTCAACTGATCCAACTACGTATGTGTCATTCCCTCAAGATCCAGCACAAACTCCATGTCTGCCCAGACGATACACTCCTTATCAATGGCGTGCTATACAAATTGGAGAAAACACGCCATAGCTTAAACTAACGAGGCACTATGCAGACTTAAGCTCTTCAGTTGTAAGCAGATGGCAGGGGAAACATTTAATAGCTCTTATGTCAGAATTAAAATAGTAGCTTAGGCGGTCAAAACCTGCAAAGGAAACTGTTAGAACTGTGAGGACAAACAACTGAACCAAGTTATCATCATAGAAATACGTGATAAAGAGTTTGTGCAATCTCTCACCACCCTAGCACCCACCATCTCATTGGATGAGGCATTCGAAAAGTGCTATGCATATGAAGCTTCCCGGAACAATGAATCAGCAATCACGGCACCTCCCACTGGTATAAGAGCCACATCCAGGTACAAGAAGGACAAAGCAAAATCCATGTCTAAAGTCAAGCTACCTGATAATCCTTGTAATAACTGTAGCTTACTACACAAGGATCAATGCTCAGCAACCGAGGTGGTTTATAAAGACTGTGGGTAGGAGGGCACTTGTTCAGAAGAAGATGCCCAGCCTTGAAGAGTCAAAAGGGACATTATGACCAGTGCTGCCCTACAAAGAAGCCACACTCTCATTGAGAGGGAAACAAATCCCCCAGGTCAATGCGACTCTGAAATGATACCAGCAACAGTCAGCTCTCCAACCAAATTAAGAGAGGACTCCTCTTCACAAGCCATGACTGAGCCTCCACAACCTGGTCCCACTAGTGGAAGCCACCTTGTTGTGGTGGGAGAGCTTGAGGTCCCAATGACCTGGTGAGCCAGACCAGAGGGCTACCCATACTGAAGAGGTCACCAGTGAGGGATGAGACAAAATGGCTCCCAGATGCACCTAGGCTTATGAAAAGGGGTTAGTACACCCATTTCTGGTTCATTTTATCTTGAGCCAGGGAGAACTCTCCCACATGTGTTTGCCATGCGTGATATCCCCTATTGCTGGGGGACAGGAATCCTGGAGGTTGAGTGATGCTGCACGCTGTGCCCTGCATCTGGTCTTCTATTCTGGTTAGATGGATGGTTTGATCAAGGGATCTGTGAATTATTTCCAGTGTGTTCAAAATGTTAATCAGTTAATTACGAATTCACCTTCCAGCAGAAGCATCCATTCCCAAAATTAATCTACCAAGAGATGTGCGAGAGAAACTGTTTCGGCCTGCATCAACAGCAATATCATTAGCACCATCCGAGCATGTGAATTATAACGACCGACCGACCGCCTCTCAGGCTGACCTGTCATCCTCTCATGTATCCAAGACAATGTCATCCAGCACCATACACCATTTCATCTGTTACTTTTCCAACCTAGGTGTCCCCTTCCAACTTAAAACTAACGTCACCTCACCCTATTACGCACAATCTAATGGCCACGTAGAAACAGCAGTGAAGTCTGTAATACACCTAATCATCTAGGTGACTCCTTATGGTAATATAGATTTGATTGAAGCCAAATTACACCGGATACTCTCCAGTGCAAA
>NC_061833.1:6055067-6065067 GCF_019202785.1 Penaeus chinensis
TCTATGTGACTTTTACTAGATATATTTCACAAAATAATAATAATAATAAAAAGAGAGATGAAATCCGATGCTGTTTGTTTTCGCTGAGAAATCTCTCGGATTACACGAATTCGTATTTTTAATCCGCTTGGTGACTTCTCTTCACGTTATCGTTACGGTTTCGAGATTTATTCATTTATTTATTTATTTTTCTTTATTGTGACATCTCATTTCTAAGGCGTCTTGTTGTTGTATAATTTAATTTAATTTTCCTGAGGGTGGGACAAACGATATGATGTTTCCACATTCATTAAAAACGATGGTGATCCTAATTATCAACATTATCATCATTATATCGATATTACCGTGACTACAACTATCATGACGATGATAATTAGCAATAATATAATGATTATTATCTTTATTATTACGATTATTCGATTGATATAACCACTTCCGGTATCATCGCTTTTGACAATATCTTCACTACCTCTATTTCACTGTTTAGTTTCACTGAAAACAATTAATTAACAGGCATTTACGTGAAAAGGTCATTCTAAAGGCTCTTTGAATGGCTTAGTGATTGGTTATTTCGTTTTGTAATTTTATAATTACACTGACGGATCATTTGGGACATTTTCAATTAGTCTTTTGTTCCTGCAAGAGTTGTTTTTAATTTATAATCAGCTAATTAAGTTATGTTTTCTTTAATCATTGTTAATGATATCTGGAAGGTTTTTATGTGTCTTACTGACGTTGGTAATTACGGTCTCTTCAATAAAATTTTAAAAATTGGATATCATTATTTTCTAAATGTGAATTCCAACTGTTTTCTCTGAACGTGTTAGGTCAGTGTTATGGTAAGTGCAGAATATTATTATTATTATTATAAAAAGGTTTGGTAGCTAATGATATATGGTAGATTATGGGCATTTGTTAAAGCCGCTACACTTTACGGCCATATTCATAGTCAGTGCGTTTCGGCAAAAATCGTGTCAAACGTGTCATGTTAACTGTCGCAGTGTCAAACGTCATTTACACACACACACACACACACACACACACACACACAAACACACACATGCACACACACACACACACACACACACACACACATATATATATATATTTATATACACACACGTACCTATATATGTACACATATATATACACATACATATACATATACATACACTTATACATACATATGGACATTCAGATAATACATACATACATACATACATACATACATACATACATTCATACATATATACATACATACATACATACATACATACATACATACACACACACACACATACATACACACATAGAAAAAAAAAATATTCAGAAATCTGTCTTTGAGAATTTGCTTCATCGGTTTCTGATAAGTTCATCCATCGAACTGACACTTGGTATACAAGGTAGCAATTTTTTGTTTGGGTGTTGGTCATTGAACTCTCCAGAACTATGCAGTTCTTGAGGAAATTACCAACAGAAGGGTAATTTTCCTGCGGGAGAGAGGCAGAGGGAGAGGGAGTGAGGGTGAGAGTGAGAGTGAGAGTGAGAGTGAGCGTGAGTGAGAGTGAGAGTAAGAATGAGAGAGAGAGAGAGAGATAGAGATAGAGAGAGAGAGAGAGAGAGAGAGAGAGAGAGAGAGAATGAGAGTGAGAGTGAGAGTGAGTGTGAGAATGAGAGAGAGAGAGATAGAGAGAGAGAGAGGGAGTGAGAGTGAGAGTGAGAGTGAGAGAGAGTGAGAGTGAGAGTGAGAGTGAGAGTGAGAGTGAGAGTGAGAGTGAGAATGAGAGAGAGAGAGAGAGAGAGAGAGAGAGAGAGAGAGAGAGAGAGAGAGAGAGAGTGAGAGTGAGAGTGAGAGTGAGAGTGAGATGAGTGAGAGTGAGAGTGAGAGTGAGAGTGAGAGTGAGAGTGAGAGTGAGACTGAGAATGAGACTGAGAATGAGAATGAGAATGAGAATGAGAATGAGACTGAGAATGAGAATGAGAATGAGAATGAGAATGAGAAAGAGAGAGACAGAGAGAGAGAGAGAAAGAGAGAGAAAGAGTGAGAGAGAGAGAGAGAGAGAGAGAGAGAAAGAGTGAGTGAGAGTGAGAGATAGAGATAGAGAGAGAGAGAGAGAGAGAGAGAGAGAGAGAGAGAGAGAGAGAGAGAGAGAGAGAGAGAGAGAGAGAGAGATACGAATGGTAATACTGTTGCTGCTATTGTCAATTGTGATAAGGATGAGGATGATGTTAATGATAATGATAATGTTGATACTATTAATAATAACAGTAATGTCAGCAGTGATAATGATAATACTATTTTAGATAGTAGATGAATGTAATGATAATGATAATGCTGATACTACTACTTCTAATAGTAATGTCATTAATGATAATGCTAATAATAGTTATAATAGTATATAATAGTAATGATGATAACATTAATGATAATGATGAAATGATAATGATTCTAATAATGATAATAATAATGATGATGATAATGAAAATGATAGTGATAAGAATGAAAGTGATACTAATAGTAATGCTAATACTACTCATAACAATAACAATAACAATATAGATATTAATAATAATAATAATGAGAAATATGATGATCAAGATAATACAAAAAACAACAAGCAACAACAATAATGATAATGGTGATGGTTATGATAATATGGATACTGTTACTGCTACTACCAACAATAATAACAATAAAAGTAATAGAAATTATGATAATATTAATAATAGTAATCATAATAATAATAATGATAATAATAATGGTAATAATAATAATAATAATAATAATAATAACAATAATAATAATAATAATAATAATAATAATAATAATAATAATGATAATAATAATAATAATAATAATAACAATAATGATAATAACAATAATGATGAAAGAGCATAATAATAATAATAATACTGATAATAATAATAATAATACTGATGATAATAATAATAATAATTATTATTATTATATCAGCATTAGTAGTAATAGTAGCAGCTGTAGCAGAAATAGTAGTTGTTATCGTAATAGTAGAAGTACAAGTAGAAGCAGTAGTAGTTAAAGTAGTTGTATTAGTCATAGTAATAGTAGTAGTAGTAATAATAATAGTAGTAGTAGTAGTACATTTACTCTTGGTAGTGGCAATAGTAGTAGAACTAGTTATAGCAGTAGATGTAGTGATAACAGTGTTCATTATCATAACAATGATAATGCTGATAAAAAAAGGAAAAAAAAACAAAAAAACGAAAATCTGACTGCATGCATTAACGTACGTGGAACTAATATTAAAAATTTTAATGTTACATAGCGTATCAAATTATACGCGTATTTTTTTCCATTTTATAATTCCAACATATTAAGGACTTCATGTATACTTAAATCAGACCTATCAGCTCTCCGTAGAGTGACCTATTGAACACTTCTATCAACCGGTTGGTATGACCTTTAGCTCCTTGAATAGTGAATGGGGAAAGAGTATATTCTATGTGGTTCGATGACAATATTTCAGTGCGATAAATACAGAAAAAAGTATGAGTGAATGGTATAATCTTCACAGCGCAAGAGGTCTATTTTTCTCCACAGAAAATAAACAAACAAGCCAGCAAGAGATCACACGAAAATAGGGAAGCAAAACGTTCGTTGTACAAATTTTCATAGACGAATATTTTCTGCCATTATTTGCCGTTCTGCATTTAGGCATTATGAGTTATAGATAACGTTTTGCTGGAATCTTCTGCAGTAGTATCGCACATTTATTTATATTATTTACCAAAGGAAAATAATGCTTTAACTCTCTTTTGGAGAAAGGTACAGAGAACATGTATTCAGTACATTGCAAAAACAGCACAAAATTGGATTATGATATTATCTGCTCTCCGTCCGGCAAAATACAACGTGTTATTCATTTATTCGAAGAAAGTTAATATTATTATTATATAAAAGAGACAGATACAAGCAGATTAAGTTGGCGTTAAAGCTAAGCCTTAATCAGATTTCCAGCTTTTTTGTTATCAGTCACAAAGATTAAGTCTGAATACTCGAAAGTAAGTAAAAAAAGGTAAGCTTTGTCAGTCGTGTTTTATCTCCTTTCATGCTAGTCAAAAAAAAAAAAAAAAAAAAAAAAAAAAAAAAAAAAAATCAGTTATATTTCCACCTCTGATTTTCTTTTTCTTTTCTTACTTTTTCTTTTGTGTTTTTTTTTTTTTTTTTTTTTATATCAATTTAACATGAGCAAGACAGGGGATTAGATATCATAAGATATACACAAGTTGTCGAATCATGAGGTCATTCTCCCATTTTTTATATTCATGTAATTTTCTCAAGTGATTACACGGTAGATAATATTAACTTTTATTTAGTCTTCACATTACGAGAATGATTGCATTCTAGCTTTGTCCTGTCGTATTTGCTTGAAGAGATCATAATAAAATGCAGTTAACATGGAATGAAAATCCTGTTATTTAAGAAAAAAAAGATGGGAGACAGAGAAAAAAGGAAAACATATTGATAATTAATAAAGTGATAATCAAGGTAATATCAACAATAATAATAATAATGATGATGATAAAATAGTAACAATAATGATGATAACAATGATAATAATAATAATAAGAAAGTAATAATGTAATGATAATGATAAAGATCATGAAAATAATGATTGCAATAATAGTAATGATACTAATAATGATAATAATAACAATTATTGTGATAACAATACTGATAGTAATAATGGTGAAAAAAACGACAATAATAAAATTGAAAATAATAAGGATAATGGAAAAAAATACGACTAGTAGTAGTAATTATAAAGATAAAATGTTGATAGGCATAATAATAATTTTAATACAATTATTAATATTAGTGGTGACAGTGGTTGATTGATAGACTGATGACAGTGATTGATTGATAGATTGATAACGTTTATTTAGCCAGTATACATAAAGACAATTTAGCATACACCAAATAAAGATAGAATGGCTGAGTTTCCTGAGAACACAAGCTCTCTTAAGGAGGCACCTTATCATAAGGGAATTAATGTGTATTTAAATTCTTAAACTCAGTTATTCCACAAGCAGGTGGATTAGAGACAATAACAGTAATAAATATAAAAATATATACTAGAGGATTTTTAACAAAGAACAGACTAGTAAATTGGATTATATTGTAATAAAATAATATAGTGCACAAAAATATCTCTATATAGACACACACACATATATATACATACATACATAAACACATATACACATAAACAATTTATATGTACACATAAACATACACATAAACATATATATGTACACACACACATACATACACATACATATAAATATACATATATATACATATACATACATGTACATGTTTTATATATATATATATATATATATATATATATATATATATGTATACATATACATATATACACACACATATATATACACATATATATTTATATGTATGTATTTATACATATACATACATATGCATGTACATACCAACACACACACACACACACACACACACACACACACACACACACACACACACACACACACACATACAAATATACTTACAATAACCTTGTATGCATTTCCATTTCCACATACACATATGTTTACAAATGTATTACATATACACATTTGTACTCATATATAAGCATTCATACAGATGCATGAATACACGCAGTAATCTACCTGTATATATACTCCGACATATGTAATAGATGAGGAGTTTCCAACGATTATTTGAGTGACAGTAATAATGGAGCATTGCGGAGATGTGAGGGCAGATTTTTCCATACATTTACCCCATGATATAAAATGCATGTCTTTGATTGGTTAGAGCCTACAGTTGGGTGCTTTAATAGTGAATTTGATCGCAGAGGATATCTTGAATCATTTCTGAACCAGAATAAATTATTTCCGTAGATGCTGATACATTTAAAGATGAAGAGAGCAGGAGAGTAGGCATTTATATCTATGCTTCCAATAGTTTCGATGTAGAAAATGCACTTTTGGTATTTGCCTAATCCAGCAATTGTGCGGATTACTCTTTTTTGGGGCAGTTATAACGGGCCTTAACGTGGTTTCATTGACAGCTCCCCAATCAGTGTTGCAGTATGTTAAATGTGGATAAATCAATGAAAAATAGATGCATTTAAGGGCATTCAGAGCGAGAAAAACACGCGTATGGTACAAGATACCACACTGTTTATATTTTTTGGATGAATACTGTTCGTATGACTTTTCCACAATTTATCGTCAATCATTACTCCAAGAGATTTAGTTTCGGTTTTCCTTGACAAGGGTTTATGTTCTAACATTGCCGGCAAGAGGGTAAGAGGACGTTTCTTATTGCGATTAAATATGACATAATGGGATTTGACACTGTTTTGCGTCAGTTTCTTTGAAGAAATCCAATTACTTGATAGTGTTAAGTTCTCTACTGGTGTTACTATTGAGCTGATTAATATCGTTACCTGAAGCATATAGGTTATTGTCATCAGCATACAAGATGAATTTCAGACACGAGGATGTTTTCACCGAATCATTAATGTAGATCAGAAAAAGGCCCTAACAGTGACCCTTATATGAAATAAACTGATTTCTGTTTGACAGATATGCATGAAACAAGCGGTTTGCAGAGCCCCTACCACCTTAATAAGATAGTTTTGAGAGCAGAATTGGGTGATTAACCGTATCAAAAGCCTTAGATAAATCTAGACATATAACAACAGTGAATTCGTTATCATCAAAGGCCTTGTAGATATGGTTTGTAAAAGCCATTTTTGTTGATTTTTTCCATGAAATCCGAATTGGCAAACTGGCAGCATACTGTTGCGAGATAATCATGCAATCTGATATAACAAAAAAATGTCCAAAATTTTACTTATTACGGGCTGAACTGATACTGGTCTGTAGTATGAATATTGGTTATGCAACCTGATTCATGAACTGAAGTAACCTTTGCTGTCTTGAGTTTATCTGCGTATATACCTGTAGTAAGTGAAGTGTTGCACAAGTGGTGCAGGGGACGGGAAATGGCAGGTAAAGTGGATTGAATCATTGGTGCTGTGATGCCATCATAGCCGGGGGCAGAATTGTTCAGTTGATTTACTACCTCAGTGTTCAGATTCGGTTACGGGATTAAAAGATAGATTTGTGTTGTGGGAAGGCCCCATGAAATTCATGAAACTATGGAATGGATGAGTGACATTATTAATTAAATTATGAGCAATATTAACGAAATAATTATTGATAAAGTGAGACATTTGAGTAGAATCTCGAGACTGACCTTCCTCAATTCAATCGTTTTATTCTGAGATTTATTATTTCTGTTTAGAATTTAATTGATGACCTCCCATGTGTTCTTGCAGTTATTTGAGTTAATCTTTAATTTTCCTGTATAGTATTTGCTGCGGGCAGAGCGAAGCACTTTAGTGAGATGATTACGCGCTCGCCTGAACTGATCTCCATATGTAATCAGACGTTTTGCATATAGGCGCTTGGATCTGTTCTTCTCCCTTATAAATGCCTTTGTTGCTGGAGTTATGAAGGGTTCGTCATATGATTTTGGTTTGATTAATGTCGATTTTACAGGCAAATACCTATCATACCCGGCTGAAAAAAATAGTGATGAAGTTATCGTAATCAATTTAATATTGATTTAGTTTTTCATTAGAACAGAAAACTAAATCCTGGCATACATCACTCAAGGAATCCTTAAACTGGCCAATACTGCCTTCGTTAAAATCTCTGTAGGTTATATTTACTTCCCTCTTTGTTTCCCGAATAAGGCGGATTTTGAAGATTGAAAAAAATGGGGAAATGGTCAGAGATGGTTGTGTGGATGGTACCGCCTGTTACATGGTTGAGAGGGCATTGGCTGACGCGGGACTCACTCGTGAAGGTTTGGTGATACTGCTACTACAAATTGCAATGATAATTACGATAATCATAATAAAAAAACAATGCCAATAATAATGATAAGAGTAACAATAGTATGGACAATAGAAATGTTAATAATGATAATGATAATAGCAATGACAATAATGAGAATCACGATGAAAATAATAATTATAATTTTATAATAATAATAATAATTATTATTATTATTATTACTATTATTATAAGGATGATAACAATAATAATAGTAATAATAACAATAGGAATGATAATAATAACGATAATAATGATAATAATCATGATAAGGATTATCATTTTATTATAATACTAATACCAACACTAATACTATTGCTATTAATAACAGTAATGACAATAACTATAATAATAATGATAAAAATAATAATAATAATTAGGTAATGATGGTTACAGCATAACAATGATTATGATAATAGTAATGGTGATTGTAAATATACAGATAATGATAATGATAATAATAATAAGAGTAAGAGTAGGAATAATATTATAATATATCAATATAGTAAAAATGTTGATAAATATGTTACTGCTAATGATAATAATAATCAAAATGATAATAATTATAATGATAATTAGAAAAATAATTACGACGATTATGATAATACTAATATTGATGATTACATTAATTAATAATGATAACTGTGATAATGATAATGATACTGATGGCAGTAATGGTAATAACAATGAAAACTATCATAATAAAAATAATTGATATTAAGATATCAATAATGATAATGATAATGAGAGCAACTCAAATGATATCAATTGTAATGATGCCAATAATGATAATGATAATAATTATAGAAGTCATAATGATGTCAATAATAATGATATTGATGATAATTACTATAATGATATTGCTAATAACAATAGTGACACTGATAATAACGATAAGAGATGATAATAATAAAAATGACAACAATGATCATAATGGTAATAAAATAATAACAATAATGATGATAATGATTGTAATAATGATAATGAGTATGATACTAGTAATAAGGAAATAGCAATAATAACAACAACGACAAATAAAATAATATAAAAAAATATGGTAAAAATAATAATAATTATAATACTTATAACATAAATAGCAGCAACAAGAACAATAACGGAAACAGCCATAACAATAATGATAATGATAATGATAATGATGATAAGGATGATGATAATAACACATATAATAATAACAATAATAATAATTATGATAAAAATGATAATAATGATAACAATAATAATAATAATGCTAATAATAATGATAATGATGATAAGGATGATGATAATAACACATATAATAATAACAATAATAATAATTATGATAAAAATGATAATAATGATAACAATAATAATAATAAATGCTAATAATAATGATAATGATGATAAGGATGATGATAATAACACATATAATAAAAACATTAATAATAATTATGATAAAAAATGATAATAATGATAACAATAATAATAATAATGCTAATAATAATGATAATGATAAAGATAATGATAATGATAATAATAATGATAATGATGATAAGGATGATGATAATAACACATATAATAAAAACAATAATAATAATTATGATAAAAATGATAATAATGATAACAATAATAATAATAATGCTAATAATAATGATAATGATAAAGATAATGATAATGATAATGATAATGATAATGATGATAAGGATGATGATAATAACACATATAATAAAAACAATAATAATAATTATGATAAAAATGATAATAATGATAACAATAATAATAATAATGCTAATAATAATGATAATGATGATAAGGATGATGATAATAACACATATAATAAAAACAATAATAATAATTATGATAAAAATGATAATAATGATAACAATAATAATAATAATGCTAATAATAATGATAATGATGATAAGGATGATGATAATAACACATATAATAAAAACAATAATAATAATTATGATAAAAATGATAATAATGATAACAATAATAATAATAATGCTAATAATAATGATAATGATAAAGATAATGATAATGATAATGATAATGATGATAAGGATGATGATAATAACACATA
>NC_061833.1:6087567-6092567 GCF_019202785.1 Penaeus chinensis
TCGATATGGTCGTTGTTGCTAAAATCTCTTGTGTGATATTAAAAAAAAGGGCTGTGATTTTAATTATTTTGCGTGGTGGCCTTTCATTTGCGATTTTGAGCTGTCGAAAAAATGAAAAAAAAAACAAAACGGTTTTTCTTATTTTTCGTGTCGAGTCTAACACGATTCACCCCATTTTATACAACAGAAAACGGAGACAGAGAAAACGGAAGTGAGACAGATAGAGAGAGAGAAGAGAGCAACCGACCTTTAGATAAAAAATAAACCCCGACCAAGAGAAAAAAAAGACCCCCTCCCCCCCAAAAAAAAAAAAAAAAATTACAAAAAAAGATAAAAAAAAACAAAAAAACAACAGAAAAGGTCAAGAAATTAACCTATTTACCCCACCAGCGTTTGGCTCGAAGTCCCAGCCGCTCTCTTGACTCTTTATCTCTTCTGAACACGATTTCGTAACGCGGAAGATCCTCCTCACGGCTGGTGTTCGTTCCTCTTCGCCATCGAATTCTGGCCGAGGATCTGTCTCATCAAAACAGCTCTTTAGTTGTCGTGATGTGCTCTGTTCTTCTTATTTATTTTTTTTTTTTACTTCTTCTTCTTCTTCCTCTTCATTCTTCTTCTTCTTTTCTTCTTCTTTTTCATCATCACCATCCTCTTCTTTCTTCTTCTTCTTTTTCTTCTTTTTCTTCTTCTTCTTCTTCATTCTTCTTCTTCTTCTTCATCTTCTTCTTTTTCTTCTTCTTCTTCATTCTTCTTCTTCTTCTTCTTCTTCATTCTTCTTCTTCTTCTTCATCTTCTTCTTTTTCTTCTTCTTCTTCATCTTCTTTTTCTTCTTCTTCTTTATTCTTCTTCTTCTTCTTCATTCTTCTTCTTCTTCTTCATCTTCTTTTTCTTCTTCTTCTTTATTCTTCTTCTTCTTCTTCTTCATTCTTTTTCTTTTTTTTCTTCATTCTTCTTCTTCTTCATTCTTCTTCTTCTTCATTCTTTTTCTTGTTCGTTCTTCTTCTTCTTGCTATTATTATTGTTACCCTTATTTTTTTTCTTCTTCTTCTTCATTCTTCTTCTTCTTCTTCTTTTTCTTCTTCATTCTTCTTCTTGCTATTATCATTGTTACCCATATTTGTTTCTTCTTCTTCCTCATTCTACTTCTTCTTCTTCTTCTTCTTCTTCATTCTTCTTCATCTTCTTCTTCTTCATTCTTCTTCTTCTCCTTCTTCATGCTTCTTATTCTTGCTATTATTATTGTTACCCATATTTTTCTTCTTCTTCTTGTTATCCCTTTTTTTTCTTAATAATAACAACAATAATGATAGTAATGATAATAATAATCATGATAACAGTCATAATTATGATAATGAGGATGATTGATGATGATAATGATAGTAATAGTAATAACAATAATAATAGTAATAATGATAATAATAATAATAATAATAATAATAATAATAATAACAATAATAATAATGATAATAATAATTATTATAGTGATGATAATTATCATGAAAACGATAATAACAATGAATATAATAACTACAACAACAATATCAATAACAATAAAAATAATGATAATTGGGCTAATCCGCTCAAGAAAGAAATGATTAGCGAAAAAAAAAAACATTTTAGAAAAGATTCCAGTGTCCCTAAACAACGGAAGTTTCCTTTGTCTTTTTGTCTTGAGTGTCATGACTGGCACTGTTTTGAGTTTAATGCCATTATATGATTTTACTGAGACGAATAGCGTGCATACATTATATGATTATTCAATGTTTCATTTGAATGTCAATCTGAAATCATATAGAAATGTTTTTTTTTAATATTATTTCTTTCTAGAATATTTTTTTTTTCTGGTTAGTCTTAGGCTTTGTTGTCAGTATTGCATATTGCAAATGGATGTTGAGACATGCCTCACCTTGTCGTTCTTTTATGTTCTGTGAGCAAACTTTCCGCAAAACATGGTTATGTGTGAGACATTATTTATTTCTTGTTCAGACAGGCGCTGCATCTTGACACACTAACACACACACACTTTTTTCCTTTTTTTTTATTACATTATTACACTATAAAAAAAAGAAAAAAATCGGAAAAATGCACGACTCTCTCTTACAGCTGAGCCATAGTATTTAACAGTTATATCCCAACTTCTCTTAAGCGACAACGCTCTGCCTGGAACTTATGCTTTGATCAAGTTTCAATATCTTCTTATCTGAACGATGACTGATATTCAGCCGTTCTTGCAATTGATAATTGAATACATTTGATTTATCTTTTCACTCTGTTTTCATAATGAGATGCATCCAGTTGGGAAAAAAAATATATAATACGTGTTACCATTAAAATGTTATATACATAATAATGCCATTTAGCAAAATTGATTCTAGGGATTAAATTTTTAAAACCTGTATTCTATCAGCATAAAAAAATAATATCAGTGAATAGGTGGTTACATGCACCGTACCCTCTCGATACAACCTCCCTTACCTTTGGCCTTATCCCAAAGACAAGAGCTCTGACGTGCTTATTCTCACCATGCATTATATTTACAAGGTTCTCTTTACTCCACAACGTCACCAATCTCATTTCAAATCTATAACATCGCCATTCTTATACCTTCTCTCTACTTTCTTCCCTTTATCGTAACTCAGGCTGCACACCACAGTCATTTTTTTGCCCGTTTCGACCAACAGCCTAATGTCAACAATGAAAAGTATATGATAGTTCGCCGGATCTCATCTAGACATTGTTGATAGCTTTTAAAACCCACGGAATAGGGTTGAAAACCAACACAAATAGTATTCTCATTATTCACGTGGGATCAGGAAACCCATTTTGACAAACCTGCTGATACTGATACCATCATCGACAACAACGGTAAAAATATATCATCACTGTTATTGTTATTATCATTTATAACAGAACAGTATGACTATTTTTCATAATAATCATATCCATAATAATAATGATGATAATAATTATGGTAATGATAATGATGGTAGCAATAATAACTAATGATAATGATATCAATAGGCAATGATGATTATAATGATGGTGATAATGATGATAATGATATCAATAGGCAATGATGATTATATTGATAATGGCAATAATAGTAGCAATTACAATAATAATACTGATGATAATGATAATGATAATAATACTAATGATAATGATAATGATAATGATAATGATAATGGTCAGGATAATGATAATGATAATGGTCATGATAAGGATAATGATAGTAATACTGATAATGCTAATGGAATTAATGATAATAGTAACAGATGATTTGGATAATAATGATAATAATAACAACAATAATGATAACATAGTAATAAAAGTAATAACAATAACAAAAAATGATAAAAGTAATGACAGCATCATTGATACCGATATTGATAAAAATGACATAACTAATAATGAAGATGATGATAAAGAAATTGGTGATAATAACAAAAACAACAACAACAACTACGACAACAACAACAACAACAATAATATAAAAATGATAATGATAATAATAATAATATCATTATAACAAAAATAATAACAATGATAATAATAATAATAATAATAATGGTAATAATGATGATAATGATAATGATAATAAGGATAATAATAATGATGATAATAGTTTGATAAAGTAATGATAACAGACAATATAATGATGATGATGATAATTATTATTATGATAATGATGATAACAATGATAACAGCAGTAACAATGATAATGATAGTAATTATAATCACATTGATGATGATAATAATAATGATAACAATAATGATAATAATAATGATAATAGTAACGATAATGATGATGAGAATAATAACAGCAACAATGTTGATAATAATGATAATAATGATAATGATAATGATGATAATGATCTTGATAATAGTACTACAACTACTACTACAACTAATAATGATAATAGTGATAATAATGATAATATGAATAATAATAATTATAATAATACACACACACACAAACACACACACACACACACACACACACACACACACACACACACACACATATATATATATATATATATATATATATATATATATATATAACACGCTTATACATAAATATATGTGCAAGCGTGTCTGTACATACATACGTGTGTTTATGTACGTCTATGCTCTATTGTACACACAAGCCCTTAGATACTTGAATACAGTATATACGTACATATGCAGTTATGAGTATTTTTATGGTATACCTAAAGGATTTTGTTGCCTCTTGCAGAAGTAACTGCCTTACATTGGACCCGGAGCGTTCAACCAGCTACGTTACACGGGGGACCACTTCTGCTGCAAGGTGTGAGGGGAAGGGCACAAGGGAGAGGGAAGGAAAGGGGACTGAGGTGGACGGTCGAGGATCAGAACGCAGGGAGGGGGTTAAGACCGCACGTGGTGGTTGAGGACTTGATAAACGGTAGAAGAGAGGGGCAGCTGGGGTGAAGGGAGACCTCAGGGCTAAGGAAGGAAGGGGAGGAGGACTTAGGATTTGGTAGAAGGTGGGAGGGGATTTATGGGAAGGGTGACAAAAGAGCTTATGACTAGGAGGAGGGAATAGTTGCTTGAGGGAAAGGGAGAGAGGGAGCAGATCTCCATACTGGGAGTGCATGGTAGTTAAGGAGGGGAGAGGAGAGATAGGGAGCACACCTCAGACCTGGCAGGAGGGAAGGGGAGAGAGGGGCCCGGAGGAGAGAACCTCGGGACCGGTAAGAGAGCGGCGCGAGGAGAATATGAAATCAGCAGAAGCTCTCCCACCGCCATATGTCTGAGTCTCGAACATCCAATGCTCGGCTAAGACAAACTATCGCGCAACCTTCCCGCAAACTATTGGCAGCGTCGGATTTATGGCCGCTGGCAACCCGTGAATTACACCTTCCGACGCTACAGGAGCCTCCTTGATGTCTGTATGCTGCGGGGGTGCGGGGGGGGGGGGGGCTGCAGGTGGAGTGGGGAGGTGGGTCGGGGGGTGGGTTGGGAGCGAGCTGGGG
>NC_061833.1:6105067-6107567 GCF_019202785.1 Penaeus chinensis
AACACATTCTCCTTTTCCTCCCCAAACAAATTCTCTCCTTCTCCTTTTCCTCCCCCAACACGTTCTCTCTCCTTTTTCTTTTCCTCCCCAACACATTCTCCTTTTCCTCCCCAAACAAATTCTCTCCTTCTCCTTTTCCTCCCCCAACACGTTCTCTCTCCTTTTCCTTTTCCTCCCCAACACATTCTCCTTTTCCTCCCCAAACAAATTCTCTCCTTCTCCTTTTCCTCCCCCAACACGTTCTCTCTCCTTTTCCTTTTCCTCCCCAACACATTCTCCTTTTCCTCCCCAAACAAATTCTCTCTCCTTCTCCTTTTCCTCCCCCAACACATTCTCTCTCCCTCTCCTTTTCCTCCCCAAACACATTCTCTCTCCTTTTCCTTTTCCTCCCCCAACACATTCTCTCTCCTTCTCCTTTTCCTCCCCCAACACATTCTCTCTCCTTCTCCTTTTCCTCCCCCAACACATTCTCTCTCCCTCTCCCTTTCCTCCCCCAACACATTCTCTCTCCCTCTCCTTTTCCTCCCCCAACACATTCTCTCTCTGACTGTCTATCTGTCTATCTCTCTCCCTCCCTCCCACCCTCTCTCCCTCCCTCCCCCACTCTCTTCCTCCCCCCCTTCCCCCCTCTCTCTCTCCCTCCCTCCCCCACTCTCTTCCTTCTCCTCCATAATCTACGCAGTTCTCCAACGTGCCTGAGCTATGACGTCACAGCTCCGGAGATGGGAGAGAGATGTCAGCAGGGGGGTAGGGGGGGGGATGAGGGTGTGGCTTGGCGGTTGCGGACGAGGGACAGGTAAAGGATGGGGTGAGGGGGGGGGGGGTGAGGGTGAAGGTGTAGGGGTGTAGGGGGAGGAGCGAGGAGAAGATGAGGGGAAGAGGGAATAGGGAAGGAATGGGATGAGGTGAGAAGGGGTAGCATGGAAGAGAAAGGAAGTGGGATAAAGAGAAGAGAAAAAGAATGAAAATAAAATGAAAGGAAGAGAAAGAGACAAAAAAAAAAAAAAAAAAATGTGGTGAAAGGAAGAAGGGGAATAGAACGAGGAGAAAAGACAAAGAGAGAGGGCAATAAAGGAGAGAGAGAGAAAAAAAAAAAGCAAAATAAGGGGAAAGTCAAGAGGAAAGGGGATTTATCTAACATCCCTAGCATTTACAACTTACTTACTTTTCATAGGGTTTGCGAAAATGGTCTCTCTGGGTTTTTTTATACGTTTTTTTAAGGAGGGAAAAGGTAGGTTGAGGCGGCCAGCATATGGATATGGGCGGTAAGTGTATTAGCCAAGTTTGGTGAGTACATAAGGTAACTAAGTTAGTAGGTTCGGGGATAAGAGAGGGGAAAGAGAGAGAGGGAGAGAGAGAGAGAGAGAGAGAGACAGAGAGAGACACACACACACACACACACACACACACACACACACACACACACACACACACACACATATATATATATATATATATATATATATATATATATATATAAGAATGTATGTATGTGTGTGTGCATATGTAGGCATTTGCATATACACATATATCTACATATACCTATTTACCTATCTATCAGTCTATAAACACATACACAAATAACGTCATGGAGCAAGATATACAGACATCCATACATATATACCGACAAATATTGTTTTCTAAAAATCAAGTAAATGAAATAAAGATAGATAGACAGATCCATCGACAGACAGACAGACAGGCAGAGGAGGAGAGAGAGAGGAGGAGAGAGAGAGAGGAGGAGGAGAGAGAGAGAGGAGGAGAGAGAGAGAGAGGAGGAGAGATTGAGAGAGGAGGAGAGAGAGAGAGAGGAGGAGAGAGAGAGAGAGGAGGAGAGAGAGAGAGAGGAGGAGAGAGAGGAGGAGAGAGAGAGAGAGAGAGGAGGAGAGAGAGAGAGAGGAGGAGAGAGAGAGAGAGGAGGAGAGAGAGAGAGAGAGGGGAGAGAGAGGGGGAGAGAGAGAGAGAGAGGAGGAGAGAGAGAGAGGAGGAGAGAGAGAGAGAGGAGGAGAGAGAGGAGGAGAGAGAGAGAGAGAGGAGGAGAGAGAGAAGAGGAGGAGAGAGAGAGAGGAGGAGAGAGAGAGAGAGGAGGAGAGAGAGAGGAGGAGAGAGAGAGAGAGGAGGAGAGAGAGAGAGAGGAGGAGAGAGAGAGAGAGAGGAGAGAGAGAGAGAGAGAGGAGGAGAGAGAGAGAGAGGAGGAGAGAGAGAGAGGAGGAGAGAGAGAGAGGAGGAGAGAGAGAGAGAGGAGGAGAGAGAGAGAGAGGAGGAGAGAGAGAGGGAGAGAGAGAGAGAGGAGGAGAGAGAGGAGGAGAGAGAGAGAGAGGAGGAGAGAGAGAGAGAGGAGGAGAGAGAGAGAGAGGAGGAGAGAGAGAGAGAGGAGGAGAGAGAGAGAGAGGAGGAGAGAGAGAGAGAGAGAGAGAGAGAGAGGAGAGAGAGAGAGAGGAGAGAGAGAGAGAGAGAGAGGAGAGAGAGAAGAGGAGGAGAGAGAGAGAGAGAGGAGGAG
>NC_061833.1:6157567-6160067 GCF_019202785.1 Penaeus chinensis
AACATGTCTTGATTTTGTATCATGTCTAACATTTGTTTATTCATGTTTTACAGCGTACAACAGGTGCTCAAGTATGTATTTTGTGTGTACGAATACGTGTTAATGCAAGGGTTTATATATGTAAGGTACTTTGTGTATAGCTATGTAATTATGTACATGACTAAGTATCTATATCTGTACAATACAAACGCATGTGTGCATGTATGTATATATGCATGCATGTGCACTAATATCCACTGCATATATGGTTGAAACTATACTCTGTGAATATATGTGTCGTAGACATTCGAAGGCTTATGCATCAGTCCAACACGAGGGCGAAGCGGATGCCATTCGAACGGGCGAAGCAAACAAGCTGGGACGAGACGGCAAAAAACAGAATAACATCGCGAGGATTCGAAGTGGATTCCATACAAAAAATACGGTCAACAAGACACAGATGCAAAGAACAGAAGCGCCCTATACCTCAAAATAGCGAAATCATCACGTGACAGAGGGTGACACCACGTGATGGACCAACAGAAGCGAAAAACGAATCACAAGTACGAAACAACAAGCAGTTCGAATCGATCGCAAAGATCATAGTGAAACAATTTGCGGACAAGAAATGAACTCGGGTGCCAGGTAGAAAAAAGTTAGAAGTGATAAATACAGTGTTGAAAAATTTGCTGATAGGGGTATCTTTCCAACTATAAGAAATAATTAAGTGATAACCAGCAAGGGCGTGACCGGATGAGCTCCATATCGAAATTAAAAGGACGCTTATTGTCGGAGAATGTGGGTTAGGTTTCTGAGTAGCGTCCAGTAGCCATGTTCATTTCGGTAAGCCCGTTTGAAGTAATTTAGTGTACCGTCGTGATGGAACAGAGTGGACAATAATTAGAAATGGAAGACAGCAACAAGGGAGTGCTATTCTGGAACATAGTTAGGATTCGGAAGAAAATGAAGATTTTAATGAACATGTCATGAAACAACTTGATTATCAAATTTATCTAATGCTGTGGCAATATTGTTTTAATTGTTAATGGTTAAAACAAATAAATGTGCTAGACATCAAGGTCATACATCAACATTGTGCAAGATATATCTTCGTTTTTAACAGTTAAGGAGAACAGGTAGGTTAATATATAAGTGAAATTAAATTATCAAATTATTTCTAAGACCAACAGCTCAGCGGAAGTGTGTATTTGCTTTTTTTCATGAATACGACTTTTACTTCCTTCATGTTTGATTTATATTCATATAAAAATGCAACTTAATTTGTATTTGTTATAATGAACTACTTGTTTTTTGTATGATTTTTTTTTGCTTTTAGTTTAATATTCAATTCACTGAGTATGTTTATAAGTTAACTATTGCTTGCCTGGTGATCATTTTTATTTTGTGTCATATATAATTGAGTCATTAACTTTAAGACATTGGATAATTTATAACTTTTATAATGATTGCTATTTTGCTTATAATATTTGATTCATGAAGATTTGACGTAATTTTGAATATTGTTGATTTTGTTTTCATCAAGTTTCATGACATAATTATATAACAAGAAGTCATAACTGTCTAGTTGTAATTAAAGAGTTAAGAACCGAAATAATTACTCATCTGTGTTTTATTTCACATGATATTTGTTATTGTAATATATTATATTCCATTGATAATATTCAGTTAATAAATGTATTTTTTTTTTTTTACAAAGATTAAACTCAAACCTTGAATTGCACTAACTAAGAGTATTAGTACTGTCACATTGAAATCATTGATGAAGTATTTGAAATTACACGATAATTAATGAGAACATTTAAACATTTATTAATCGCACATAATGTATTGATACTGAAGAGTATTTTAATAAAAATGTTGTGGAATAGAGAGCCACAACATATGCATGTATATATATGCAAACGCAGATTCACGCATTAACCATGTGCATGTATGGTAGTTTATTGGCCGTCTGTCGGTATGCATGGTTATGATAGGTGGGTATGTATTTGTGCCTTCATCTGTCTGCTTTCTTAAAAATCTTATATCCCCTATCTTTATCCGCCAATCCATACATTATCCATACATACATTACCTACCAAACAAATACACACACACACACACACACACACACACATATTAATATATATATATATATATATATATATATACTATAGGCAGCATATATATATATATATATATATATATATGTGTGTGTGTGTGTGTGTGTGTGTGTGTGTGTGTGTGTGAGTGTGTGTGTGTGTGTGTGTGTGTGTGTGTGTGTGTGTGTGTGTGTATAAATATACAAGCACACACACACTAACACATATATATGTGTGTGGTCGTGTGTGTGTGTATAAAAGCTTAACACTGCACGTTAAACCATTATACCTAGACATACCTACCCATAAATCCATTAAAACAGACTACCAATCCACCCACCTATTCATCAATCCTTCTCCCTATCTCAAACCCATCCGTTTCTCCCCTCTCCCCCCCCCCCTTCCCCCCCATCCCCATT
>NC_061833.1:6165067-6166957 GCF_019202785.1 Penaeus chinensis
TATGCATACTATATATATTTAGTAGTACTATATGTATACTATATATATTTAGTAGTACTATATGTATACCGGTACTATATTTATATATTTAGTAGTACTATATGTATACCATATTTATATATTTAGTAGTACTATATGTATACCATATTTATATATTTAGTAGTACTATATTTATTGACCTATTATTTTATCTATTTACCTAAACATCAGTCTCCTTCTCCAGCTTTACTTCCTTTTATGTATATTTTCTTGTCGATTACCTTGTGTAGAAAAAAAAAAAAAACTACTATGATGTTTATTTTTTCATTATATTATAAAAATAATATATGGTATCTATGTACTTATGTAATTCTTGATAGAATTATCCGTTTCCCTAGAGGTTTATACATGTTTATAATTATATATATAAGGTCTTAAGTGAATGCCTTGTTTCCATAATTAATGCAAATTATTTTATGAGATAATCGTTTAAACTACAGCAGCCAAACATGATAATGCAATAAAAAAAAGAAAAGAAAAGAAAAAGAAGAGAAAAGAAAAGAAAAGAAGAGAAGAGAAAAGAAGAGAAAAGATGTGAAAAGAAAATAAGAGAAAAGAAGAGAAGAGAAAAGAAGAGAAAAGAAAAGAAAAAAAAAGAAAATAAGAAAAGAGAAAAGAAGAGAAAAGATGAGAAAAGAAAATAAGAGAAAAGAAGAGAAAATAAAAGAAAAGAAAAGAAATGAAAAGAAAAGAAAAGAAGAGCAGAGAAGAGAAAAGAAAAGAAGTGAAAATAAAAGAAAAGAAGCGAAAATAAAATAGAATAAAATAAAATAAAATAAAATAAAATAAAATAAAAAAGGACAAAAGAAAAAGAAAAAAAAGAAAAAAAGAAAAAAAAAAGAAAAAAACGAGGAAAAAAGGGAAAACTAAATTCAAAGAAAAAAAGAAAAAAAAAAAAAAAAAAAATGTATATAACAGCACCCCCACCCCCCACCCCCCCCCCAAAAAAAAAAGAAAAATCAATAATCATCGCTGCTCATTTTCAAGCAATATCTAGAAAATAGCAACATAATACCCTTTTAAACTACGCTCTTGCAATCACAACATTCAATAGCAATGCAACGGAAGCCAAGCATTAAATGCAACGAAAAAATAAGCAGAACAGGTAGTGAAAAAAAAAAAAAAAAAATTGCAATGGTTTTATGACATGTCAATAAACGACTACGAAATATATGACTATAATTGAAAAAGAAGAAGAAGAAGAAGAAGAAGAAGAAGAAGAAGAAGAAGAAGAAGAAGAAGAAGAAGAAGAAGAAGAAAAAAGAGAAAGAGAAAAAGAAGAAGAAAGAGAAAGAGAAAAAGTAAAAGAAAAGAAAAGAAAAGAAGAAAAGAAAAGAAAAAGAAAAAGAAAAGAAAAGAAAAGAAAAAGAAAAAGAAAAGAAAAGAAAAGAAAAAGAAAAAGAAAAAGAAAAAGAAAAAGAAAAAGAAGAAAAGAGTAGATTGACAAAACAGCTGATGAAAATTTCAAGCACATAATGGCGGATAAATAAATGATATCATTCAGTCACTGTTTTTAAAATACTTCTGTGACGTTACGAGAATAAAAGACAGGATTTAGACTATGCTCATGAAATCATTTGACATTAAAGAAAGAAAATAGAACGTAAAAAAACGAAAAGGAATAGTGAAAGGTTCCTCCAAACAAATAAAAACATAAAACAAAAATAACAAAAGAAAAACATGCAGCAACAACAACGAAATCGTCACGTCAAAACTTCTCAAATAACTTTCATAACAGAATATAAACAACGCGCACTAGATTACAAAATCATATATGTATAAACACACACACACACACACACACACACACACACACACATATATATCATAATCAAGGACGGACAAATTCAA
>NC_061833.1:6197057-6199557 GCF_019202785.1 Penaeus chinensis
TTTTTTGTCTCTCTTTCTCTCTGTCTTTCTCTGTCTGTCTTTCGCTCTGTGTTTCATTCTCTCTGTGTTTCTTTCTCTCTATCTGTCTTTCGTTCTGTATTTCTCTCTCTCTGCCTTTCTTTCTTTCTCTCTGTCTTTCTTTCTCTCTGCCTTTCTTTCTTTCTCTCTGTCTGTCTTTGTTGAGTCTGGATATTCGTTAAGTTAAAGGTGAGGAGGTGAGAAATTTGGAATGAAAGGAAGGAATAGTGAGAGAGAGAGAGAGAGAGAGAGAGAGAGAGAGAGAGAGAGAGAGAGAGAGAGAGAGAGAGAGAGAGAGAGAGAGAAGAGAGAGAGAGAGATAGATAGATAGAGAGAGAGAGAGAGAGAGAGAGAGAGAGAGAGAGAGAGAGAGAGAGAGAGAGAGAGAGAAAGCAGAACAAACAGCAAAGTAAACGTGCCTCTCCTCTCATTATATAGCTCCCCCCCTCCTCCTCCCCCCCGTAGAAACCGAACCTCGCCACCGGCCGCTTCGCCACAACAGGTAGCCGGGTCTCTTCGCTGTGTTTTCGATCACGACGCGGCTGCAGCTTTGGCGGACTGGAAGAAAACTCAATTTTCACCTTGTTGCCTCGAGTTATTGCAATTATAAATAGGCGACGGACAGCCACGTCGCTTTTACAGCTTCCAGCGCGACGAGGAGGGAGGGGCGCGCGCTGTTATGCTGTTATGTTGGTGTATTAGTATGCTGTTTTGCTGTTATGTAGTGATGTTGTTTTGCTTTAATGCTATTGTGCTGGTATGTTATGTTGGTACATTAGTATGTTGTTATGCTGTTATGTTTTGATGTTTTATTATTCTGGTATGTTATGCTGGTATGTTGTAATGTTGTTATATTGTTATGCTACTGTACTGTTATGTCGTTTTGCTATTTCTCCCTTATGGTATTATGCCCTTACGCCGTGATGTTGCCATGCTATGCTCAATCGAATTTTAAACATCGCGACTATTTCAATTAAGTAAACAAGATTCTGATATGACTTCTACGATCATTCATTTATATTTCTTTTATATTCATTCATATTCTGGGTATTGTGACTGAACGAACTATAGGCGTGTTTTTAAGAACTTTAAGACTTGTTTTCCTTTCTAACAGTAAGGTTTTACATTTTCGTTCAGAAATGCTAATAGTAGTTTTATTCATACATACCACGCATAAGCATATATAAGACACATAACACATATGAAGATAATACTAATAGTAATAATAATGATAAGGATAATAATATTAACAGTAATGATAATGATAATGATATTAATAATGATTATGAAGACGATCATGATTATAATGATGCTACTACTACTAGTTCTACTCCTCCCCCTCCTCCTCCTCCTCCTCCTCCTCCTCCTCCTCCTCCTCCTCCTCCTCCTCCTCCTCCTCCTCCTCCTCCTCCTCCTCTTCCTCTTCCTCCTTCTCCTCCTCCCCCTCCTCCTCCATCTCCTTCCCCTCCCCCTTCTCCTCCTCCTCCTCCTTCTCTCCCATCTCCTCCTTCTCCTCCTAATAATGATAATAAAGTTACTACTACAACTGCTATTATTGCTACTATTAATAGTAATGACAATAATAATAATGATGATGATAACGACTATCATAATATTCATAAATAATTACAATAATAAAAAATGCAAGTATTAATCAATGTTAGTATTAATGATAGTAATGATGATGATGATGATGACGATGGTGATGATTAAGATGAAGATGAATATGAAGATGAAGATGAAGATGAAGATGAAAATAAAGATGAAGATGATACATACATATGATGATGATGATGACGATGGAAACAATAATACAAACAACAATGACAATGCTAAATGACATCAACAAAAACACACACCAATCTCCCATTGTCAACCATTTCCCTATGATCCCGAACAGATATCCTAATGTCCATTAATACTTCCTTCCTAACACGAGACAGACACGTAAAAGGGCAATAAAACATGCACGTATACCATCACCGTAAACACATACGGACGTTACCAATTACCTGCTATTTCCTGTTACCATTTGCGCCCAGTTTCTTGTTACCAATTGCACACTATTATCCTTTTATTGATTGCACTCTGTTTCCCATTTCTAACTGCACCTTATTTTCTTTTAACAATTATCCTTATATTCCGTTACCATTTACACCCTATTTCCCTTGACCAATTATACCCTATTTTCCGTTATTCATTACCACCCATTCCCCTTTATCGATTATGCCCTATTTCCCTTTATCAATTATTCCCTATTTCCCGTTATCAATTTCCCCCTATTCTCCTTCACTAATTACCCCTATTTCCCTTTATCAAATGCACCCTATTTCTCTTAATCAACTGCATCTTATTTCCCTTTATCAATCACCCGCCCCCCCTATTCTCCTTTATCCATTACCCCTATTTCCCTTTATCAATTGCACCCTATTCGCCTTTGTCAATTGCACCCCATTTCCCGTCAGCAATTGCACCCTGTTGC
>NC_061833.1:6214557-6219557 GCF_019202785.1 Penaeus chinensis
TATCAGAGCTGTCAACACAAATGCCAGGCCTACCGAGATTTGTCCTATGCCACCCCCCTGCAGAAAACTTAATTGGTCTTCAGGTGATTTATATCAGGGTTGACAGCTTATCTATATATATTTTTTAGGGCGAGTCTGTGTTTGTCTGTGTGTGTAGTTAAACAAGGATGCCCGTGGGAATGTATAAAAAAAAATGTGGGATTTGTTTTGTGTGTTTATGCGAATATATATATGTATTGGGGTGTGTGTAAATGTGTATGTGTATATGTTTATGTGCATGCGTATGTGTGTCATATCTTTACAAAGAAAATAAAGAGAACACCCGAATACGACAGGGCATCTCCAACCAAGAAAGGTGCAGAATAGATGATTGAATCAAGTTACACAATCGCGTGTTAGCAACATTATTCATGCATGCATTTTGCATCAGCTACCCATCCCTGTCGGCAACATGAGCGGGTGAATTTTACATAGTGGTTACATTGGCATAAAATCATCGGACTAACCTGCCTTTGCGTGCTACAGAAGCAGAAACCCGAAGAGAGTGCATTGTAATAAAGGTAGACAAGAAATGAACGAGAATGAATAACTTTAAAAGCAAGATGTATAACTCATGCATTATATCAGTTGCAATAGTAACGCTAGACTGTACTACTTATCTTGTGGACCAGTCTCGGGCACGTACTTAGTAAACAAGGTAAACAAAATGCTTTTAAAGTATCGTTTTTCAGAATAACTTTTGGGGGACTCTTGGCACGTCATGTTTGGAAACGGGTAACTTTTGAAAACCTATATATGTATGTGTGCGTGAATATACGAAGGTGCCCGCACACACTCGCACAGTTCTGTGTTCATATATATGTGTATATGTATATATATATATATATATATATATATATATATATATATATATATATATATGTATATATATATATATATATATATATATATATACATACATATATATATATATATATATATATATATATATATATATATATATATATATATGTACATATACATATATATATGTATATATATCACACATATATATATATATATATATATATATATATATATATATATATATATATATATATATATGCATTCATGAATGTGGCCGCACTATATGGGAACAAAAAAAAAAAAAATCGACTTTCATCTGTCTCACCGCAATGGCCGGGGAGGTCGATGCAGGCCCCGACTCGGAGAGGACAAGAGGACGAGGAGCATTTCTTCTGTACGTGGGGCTACTGCAGGATATTACACAGTCATGGAACAGAGCGCGGACACACGGAAACTTGAGGACAGGACACGTGTGAATTTGTGTGTGTGTTTGTTTGTTTGTATGTGTTTGTTTGTATTTGTGTGTTTGTTTGTTTGTGTGTGTGTTTGTTTTCTTGTGTGTGTGTGTGTGTGTGTGTGTGTGTGTATGTGTGTGTGTGTGTGTGTGTGTGTGTGTATGTGTGTATTTGTGTGTTTGTGTGCAGTTGCTATATGCTTGAACGCACTGTACTGAAGTGGCATTGCCACACAAAGCACTCCCATGCAATAGCTACTAAGTACGAAAAAAATAAAAATCAGCTGAAAGAGGTCGTGTTTGTTCTGAATCCTTTATGAACATCTATTGAATTTGTCATGATGTTTGTTCTCGTGGAAGGAAGTAGACCATTGTTTTCCATTTGTATGATCTCTCTTATGGACAAGGAATCAGACAAGCAGATATGGATTTACGGAAAAGTAATCATATTTGGAATTGCTGATGAAATAAATGAATCTAACGAGTTACTAACATAGGTACAATCATTTCTACCTGCCCCCCCCCCCCTTCTCTCTCTCTCTCTCTCTCTCTCTCTCTCAGTTCCTCCCTCCCCCTTTCTCCCTCTTTCCCTCCCTCTCTCTCCCTCCCTTCCTCCTTCCATCCCTTTTCTCCCTCTTTGTCTACTGACCCACAGTCAAACACAAACACACACACACACATACAATGGGGATAAAAAGCAACATCACTCTTGACAATGATGGCGCTAACTGCAGCCGCAACTAGCGTTTGAGGCGGAGCAATCTCCCGGCATTTCCCTCGAGAGCTCTGCGAATATGACTGGCGTAAACGTCGCAAAAAACCCTGAAGGTGTCGAGCACTTAATTATAGTCTCCGTTGTTTCATCCTCACGTCCCCTAAAAATTAATAATTAGAAAAGGAGATGGTGAGAGAAAAGGAAACCAAAGAATAATCCCTGGACAATTTATCGTACCTTTTTAGACACGGGGTAGGAATTGGCGCGGGAGATAGCTGTTAAGAGGAAGCCAGAAGATTCTTATATTCCTGATGGTGCGGGATAAGGGCAAAAAAGATAGAGGAAGAAGAGATCGAAGAAGAGAGGGAAGAAGTACAGGAAAAATGCAGTTTATGTAGAAGACGACGACGACGTCGACGACGACGAAGAAGAGGAAGATGAAGAAGAAAGAAGAACGATAACGAAGGAAAAGATGTGGAAGGATGATGGGACAAAAGATAAGAACGAGAAACACGGACAATAGGGATGGAAGAAAGCATTGCGGAAAAGAATACCGCAATATTCACACGATCCGCGGGACGCTCATGAGAGATCACCAGATTAGCTTTTTGACATAGAGATAAGAGAAAGCCACAGCCGCCGCCGGCAGCGCCACCACACCCTCCGCGCCAGCCTCCCGAAGCAGGCGTAAATGTCACACGGAAATCGTCAGTGCTAAGCCCGGCAAAGGAGCTGATGGCGCGAGGGTTTTTACCCGCGCCGCCTTCACGATGTTTTAATTGGCTCCTTTTGTCGCCGGCCCGAGGAAACAGCTGTTATTGCGAGCCAACGAGGCAATTACTCTTCACTTGCCGAAGGAAACGCCGGGAACAAAAGCCTGGTTTGTGAGGCGCCCGACGCCGGCCCTTGACTCAAGCCCGTCTTGAGGCGCTGCGCTGTCGGCTTCCGGTGACTTATGTTAAAAAGCTAGATTCTGGGTGGGAACTATGAAAATGCATGCTTAGAAATGCGCGCGCGCGCTTTTGTTCTTGTATGTGTGCATATACATGTGTGTGTGTATATATATATACATACACATATATACATATATACATACATATATGTATGTATGTATGTATGTATGTATGTATGTATGTATGTATGTATGTATGTATGTATGTATGTATGTATGTATGTATGAATGTATGTATCCATGTATATATATGCATATATATCATACATTTTATAAAAACGAGATTTCTCTGCAATTGAAACACCGGCTTCATAAGGATTTCCGTAAACGTAACCTGTAAACGCATTAAAGCCCGGAATCGGGTCACGCTTTTTTCCATAGCGGGTTAATGCTTCATTCTCTCTCTCGCTTTTTATCTTTGATATACTAGCTTTTGATTCTGTAGTGTGAATGTTTTTTCCTCCAGGTTAAAACATCTCTATCTCTGTCTGTCTCTGTCTGTCTGTCTGTCTCTCTTTCTTTCTTTCTCTGTCTTTCTCTCTCTCTCTTTCTCTCTCTCTCTCTCTCTCTCTCTCTCTCTCTCTCTCTCTCTCTCTCTCTCTCTCTCTCTCTCTCTCTCTCTCTCTCTCTTCCTTTTTCTCTCTCTCTTTTATTCCCTCCCCCTCCCCCTTCCCCACTTTCTCCTCCCTCTCCCTCTCCCTCTTCCCCACCTTCCATCTCCATCTTTACCTCCCTTCTCCCTCTCGCTTACAAACAAGCCGACCGAGAACAGAGAACAGGAGGGGAAGACGACAGAAGAAATATGTACAGAACGAGGTAGGCGGGTTAGAAGGGACGGGGGGGAGGGGGAGGGTAGCTGAGAGGGAGGGGGAGAGGGGGAGAGGCTCGAGGTTAATAGGACCATCCAGTTAATTGGAAGGACAACACGGGCGGCGGTACTTCATGGTGTGGCCATTCCTCCTTTACAGCACTTTGCACTTTCCCTTATTCCACGTGCAGTCGCAAGGTTATGCTATGTGGACACAGATAAACAACACAAATGTCTATGCTTAAAGTTAGAAGCCTAAACTCAATAGAGTCAGAAACATACTAGAAATAAATAAGTAAATAGAGAAATGAACTGAAAAAGATATCTCTTTCTCGCTCTCGTCTCTAGCTTTTCTCTCTCTCTCTCTCTCTCTCTCTCTCTCTCTCTCTCTCTCTCTCTCTATCTATCTATCTATCTATCTATATATATATATATATATATATTTATCTGTTTCTCTCTCTCTCTGCCTCTGTCTCTGTCTCTCTCTGTCTCTCTGTCTCTGTCTGTCTTTAACTCTCTCTCTCTCTCTCTCTCTCCCTCTATCTCGCGCTCTCTCTCTTTCTCTTTCATTTTCTAGTCATAAATCCAAGTTTCTGATCTTCATCACGACAATACTGCATCCCCTCTTCCTCCTCCTCCTCCTCCCCTTCCTTCCACCCACTCTTCCCTTTCCCCAACGCTCTCTCCTCCACCCCTCACGATCTCCCCCCTACACACAAATTTCTCCCACGCAAACATCACAACGACCCTCCCACACACAACGACCATCCCACCCCCACCCCCACTTACCCCCACCCACCCCCATCCACCCCGACCCACCCCCACACACAACTACACCAATAACAATCCCCGGTGATTCCCACGGCTTAAGGCAGCTCATCAGTCCCCCAAACAAGGGGAAAATCACCCTTGCATTCGGCGTGAGACTCGGGCGAAGATGAAGCACGAGGCAACCCGGACGAGGGGAGTTGAGACGAGAGTGAAGGGCGGCGGATCACGTTTATGGGAGTGGGAGTGAGAGGGGAAAGGGGAAAGGGGAAGGGGAAATGCGAGGGGTTTAGGAGAGTGACAACTGGTAGGAGAATTTCGCCTTTATGTAAATGTTCTACTACTCTGTCTTTTTATCTATTTTATTTTTTGCTTGATGATGATAGCAGTAGTTGTAATATTAATAGTTGATGAAGTTAATCGTGATAACATAATCACAAATAACAATAACAAAGAT
>NC_061833.1:6247057-6257057 GCF_019202785.1 Penaeus chinensis
GAGAGGGGAGGGGAGAAATTAAAGTGCTACGCAAATAGGATTAATTTACGACCTACACCGAGGATCATGTCGCCAGCCATGCACACTCAGGTCTGAAACGCAGTACTTCCTGACATGCAATGAAATATGACCTAATGCTTTGTCACTCTTTCGCTGGATTTATGGTGCGAATGAATGGTAATTTTCTCCATGCGTAAATAGGAGTAAGATTGTGCAAAACGTACTTAGAAGAGAACATTAATTTCCAAATTTCTTTATTACGTTTTCATTGCAAGATCTGTGCGTGCAATGATTGTATTTAGTTCAAAATCACCCATATCACAACCGAGAACAAAAGATAATCTGTTCTATTGTACACATATCACAATGGGACATAGCATTGTGTTCAGGTGACACGCTTTTATTGTTGTCATTATGAATAAAATCCCCCCTTTATAACTATATATTAAAATTAATTCCATAATCGTTTCGGATCAAGTTGGTGATGGATCATTAAAGGCATTGAATATTTCTTGACAAATTAACACTTTATTATACCTGTGTTACATGATAGCAGGAAACATTTTAATCCACATATGATAATGATGATGATAATAATGATACCACCATTAACAACAACAACAATAGCAATAATAATTATAATAATAATGATACTGATAATGGTAATCATGATAATAACAAAAATGATAGTGAAAAAAATATATTAATAATATGATAATTATAATAATAACAATAACAATAACAACAATACTAGTAATGATAATGATGATAATAATAATCATAATCATTTTCATGATAATGATGAAAATAATAACAATTAAGCTATTTAAAATAATAATGATCATAATAATAACAATAATGATAATAATATCAATAATAATGATCATAATAAACAATGATAATAAAAACAACAATAACAATGATAGTAATTTCTCTCTGCAACAAACAAACAGCATCAACCACCCACAACTCCGAACCTTGATATAAACACCCACCCACATACAGAGCGCAGCCATTCCTTGACAACCGACCCTACCGAATGTAGATTCCAATACCACACTTCCGGGTTTTCAAGGATCGGGCTTTGAAGATGAAGATCAAGTAATGACAAACACGAGCAAGAAGTGTATTACATCGAGTGCTACTTGAGGCGAGTGAGAGAGGGCCTCCGGTGACACTCGGGATGGATGGTTGGAGGAGGAGGGAGGTAGTGGGGGGAAGGGAGGGGGAGGGGAGGGTAGAGAGAGGGTGGTAATGGGGTGGGGTGGAGTGGGGAGGAAGCAGAGAGGGGGAGCAGGGAGGGAGAGAGAGAGAGAGAGAAGGGGAGAAGGGGAGATGGAGGTAGTAGAAGCAGGGATTATGAAAAGAGGGGAAGGAATTAAAAGGGAGGGATTTAGAAGGCAGGAGGAGACGGGGAAGCAAGGGTGGAGGGGAGGATGCGAGAGGGGAATACCAGGGATGAAGGGGAGGGAAATAAGGGGCGATTGGGCAGGGGGCCAAGTAGACGAAAGAGCAAAGAACAGAAAGCGAGGGAAAAACAGGACGGAAGGGGAAGAAAAGGGGAAATAAAGGGAGGGAGAAAAAGGGAAGAAGAGAGGAGTTGGGATAGAGAGAGAAGGGGGAAGCACCAAATGGAAAAGTGAAGGGAACAGAGGATATAAAAAGGACAGAGCACGGAAAAGTGAATTCAAGGGGGGGGGGGGGGGGGTAGAGGGACAGAGGAGGGATGACGGGAATGACCGGAAATGGAGGTGGGCGTGGAACCTAATGGGCTGCCTCTTGTGCGGCATAAAAACAATTTCTAGCAGGGCAGGAGGTCTTTAAGGGGACATGCACGATTCTGTCTGATACATATGCACATGTGTAAGTATATATATATATATATATATATATATATATATATATATATATATATATATATGTATATATATATATATATATATATATATATATATATATATATATGTGTGTGTGTGTGTGTGTGTGTGTGTGTGTGTGTGTGTGTGTGTGTGTGTGTGTGTGTGTATGTATCTCTCTCTTTCTCTCTCTCTTTATATATATATATATATTATATATATATATATATATTATATATACTATATATATATATATATATATATATATATATATATATATATATATACATATATATAAATATACGCATGCATAGTTATATATATAATACATATATATATATATATATATATATATATATATATTTATATATATATATATATATATATATATATATATATATATATATATATATATATATATATATATATAACTATGCATGCGTGTATGTATATAATTGTGTACATAAGTATGTTTGTACATATACATTTATTCATACATATATCAAGACAGAAGACAAAAAGGTCTCGAAAGGTTCTGGAAGTTGATGGAATGGAAAACCGCATCTTAGAGGCTGATCATTTTAGCTTCCTTGGATTATTTTCATCCGGGTCACTTATTTTGGGAAATGTTGGGGAACAGATGGGAAAAGGCCTTGTATGCTATATTTATGAATATATATATATATATATATATATATATATATATATATATATATATATATATATATGTGTGTGTGTGTGTGTGTGTGTGTGTGTGTGTGTGTGTGTGTGTGTAATACATATATATATATATATATATATATATATATATATATATATATATATATAGACATATGCATATATATATATATATATATATATATATATATATATATATATAGACATATGCATATATATATATATATATATATATATATATATATTTATATATATATATATATATATATATATATATATATATATATATATATATATATATAGTAATATTAGAAGCAACGATAATATCAACGATAAACTGAATACTCTCCAATGCAGCCACACACACACCCCACCCCATCTCACACAACATCACACCACACGGAGACACCACGGAAAATCCTTGGCGTCCCCCTCTATCGCCCCACCTGCCCCGCCCCCTCTAATTCTCCCATTTCCCTTCCCCGCTTTTCTTAGCCACGGCGCATAACCAGCCAAGATTACTTCTGATTCCTACACCTTGAACGGCCCCGTTATTCTTATTCATGCCTTGATCGCTGCGTCCTGGCTTTGAACACTTCGCCCTTGACTGGAGGTTGACTCTGAGTGCGAGGGTCGTCGAGGCGTGGGTGCTTGAGCCGCCTGACAACACTGTCTCTTGAGAGCTCGTTGAAAGCGCATGATGGGCGTATTAAGCTCTTCATCTAACCTTTAGAGTCGTTCTAACTCGATTTTTTTTTTATCTCACTCTCTTTGCTTTTCTTTCTGTTCTATATCTTTATACCTTTTTTTATTTCTTATTTTTTATTCTCTTTCTTTTTTCTCCCCTTTTTCGTTCTCCCTCTTTTTCTTCCTCTTCCTTTTCCTAGTCGATGCTTCGAGTTCTCATTCTCTCTTTTCGAATCTTTTCCTTCATTCCTCCGACTCCTCTCTGGCCTCTCCCCTGAACTAGGCTCTAGCGTCCTCTTCCTCCTTCCCCTTCTTCTGACTTCTTACTCCCTCTCTTCCCTATTCCTTTGGGACGGGGACGGAGATATCTACCGGTAGATCGACCGAGATTTACAAGATGCTTCCCGAGTCAGCTATAACAGAGCCTGGGTGTGTGTGTGGAGACTATAATACGAGATGTGTTACCTACTCCTTACTCCCTCTCACTACTTCCCTTCTCATGCTCTCCCCGTTGCCTATTTTTACTCCCCCTACGACCCCCCTCCCTTTTTTTCTCTCTTCTCTCTTATTCCCTATCCGCCGCCTACTTCTCCCTCTTCTCTTATCCTCTTTTTTTCTTCTTCATTTCTCATTCTCTCCCCGCTGTCTGCTTTTTACTCCCCCCACTCCTTTTCCCTCCCTCTTTTTTTTTCTCTTCTCTCTTATTCCCTATCCGCCGCCTTCTTCTTACTCCCTCAACGACTACCCTTATCTTCTTTTTCTTCTTCTTCTTCCCATCTCCTCCTACCGCCACCCACTCCTTACTCCCCACACCATCTTCCTTATCCTCTTCTTCTTTATTCTTTTTCTTCGTCTTCATTCATTCTCTTCCCTCTGCCGAATTAATTCTTTCTTCTTTCTTTCTTTCCCTCACATTCTCTCCCCTCTCCTCCGCTCCCTCTGCCATGCCTCTCCTGCCTCCAATCTGTGAATGTGGCGCTATCGGATATTGTACTCTGAGGCTTGATCGAGTAATCCTAGGATTGCCTGTAATAAACCTCTCTTGTGACAGCTTTAGATTTACATGCAAGCATTTATCGCATGATCTTGTGTACATATTCACCAGCATGTACTTCTTCAATTCACAGGTCTGAGCAGTGCTTTCAGAAAATATGATTCTTACTAAAACCCTTAAATATGCCGTTTTCAGGGATATTTTTCAGATACCTTTCTCAAATATACTTTTCACATCAATCATTCTCAAGGATACTTCTGAAATATTCTCAATGATGCTTTCAAATATACTCTACTTCTCAAGAGTGCTTCTAAAGTAAACTATACTTAAGGATACTCCTGAAATACACTTTCTTCAAAGATACTTCTCAAATAAACCATTCATAAATATATAATTCCACTTCCCTTTAAAGAAAAACAAAAAAACAAATTGAGAGAGAACAAAATAAAATGCTGATTAACCCCTGATTAACCGACTCAAGGTCCATTCACACATATCATACAAACCGTAATAACATCCCCGTAAAAAAATAAAAACAACAACAACAATACCACCGACTTCAGTGTGTGTTTGTGATTCCTTGTCGTGGCACCAGCTACGTCTTTATTGCCCCGGTGAATATTTGCTCCATTTTAAAAGCGGAAGTTGTCGATAATTTCAGCAGAGGTCGTTTGGCACTTTACGATTACCTGCGGGCCGCGAGGAGTGGGGTCAGTGGGCTGTTTATGTGCCCTCGTCCCGCGGGCCAGGAAATTACAGAGGCAGAGAGGTGAGGGGAATTGAGCAATAAAAGGAAAGGGAGCAAGAGAGATCATGCAAGAGAGTGAAAGGGATTAAGAGAGAGAGGGATAGATAAATAGAGGAACAGATAGATAGATGGAAAGAGATTTATAAAAAAAGGAGATAGATAGATAGATAGATAGATAGATAGAGAGAGAGAGAGAGAGAGAGAGAGAGAGAGAGAGAGAGAGAGAGAGAGAGAGAGAGAGAAAGAGAGAGAGAGAGTTTCAGGAGTATTGCTAGAGCAGGGAGAGAGAGAGACAGAGAAAGAGAGAGAGAGAAAGAGAGAGAGAGAGAGAGAGAGAGAGAGAGAGAGAGAGAGAGAGAGAGAGAGATAGATAGATAGATAGATAGATAGATAGAGAGAGAGAGAGAGAGAGAGAGAGAGAGAGAGAGAGAGCACCCGTTTGAAAGAGAGAGGGAAACAATATCCTTTAAGTGCCCCTCCAATAATATCCTGTGCAAAGGTCAGCTATATCGCTGTGACCACATCAATAACGCCAACTTCGGTCTGCGCGGTCTCTTGCAGCCCTCTCATCGAACTGGCCTTGTTTTCTTGCGCGATTTACGCTGCCCTTACTAATGCTACGAAAGAGCAGGGGCAGGGGGCGGATGAAGAACAAGGGAAGAGAGAGATGAAAGTAGACAAATAGCTTGTTTGCTGGATAGATATATAGATAGATGGAGAAAGATAGAAAGATGATGAGAGAGAGAGAGAGAGAGAGAAAGAGAGAGAGAGAGAGAGAGAGAGAGAGAGACAGAGAGAGAGAGAGAGAGACTGGCAGACAGACAGAGAGAGACAGAGTCATAGACAGACAGAGAGAGACAATCCCTATTAACATCAAATAAACTTCACTTTCAAGGAAGTTGACCAAGCCAGAAGACCTCCACCGCCTTCGGAAGCGTCTTGACCTGAAATCCCGGAAGTTGGAATCCCACAGTAAAATCCCCCGCAACTCCTCCCGATGACAGAGCCTGGAGGACGACCTTGGAGTCCGACCTCAACCCGGGAGTGAAATCAATGAACTTTAACACCGGGAAGGAAGTCCAGGCGGGGCGGTCGCCGTCAGCACGCAACATCCCCTAATTACTGCTTTGCTGAACCCTAGCTTGAGCAGTTGTTCTGAGGCGGCGATTCCTTTCCTCTGTCATGAACTTCCGGAGGTCTTGGAAGGTTCCAGATTTCGCGGATGGATTTTCGGGCGGTGGTGGTGGGAGGGGAGGGGGGTGGGGGCGAGGGTGAAGGTGGTAGCGGGGCTGACCTCCCTGGGTCCTTTTTGGGAGGCGTGTCTTATATAACCGCTGGGTGGGAAAAGGTCAACCAGTTGAAGGAATGGTAAATGCTGCGTTTTGCAGGCTCTTTCTCTCTTACTCTTTCTCTCTCTCTCTCTCTCTCTCTCTCTCTCTCTCTCTCTCTCTTTCTCTGTATCTGTCTGTCTGTCTGTCTGTTTGTCTCTGTCTCTGTCTGTCTGTTTATCTCTGTCTCTGTCTGCCTGTTTGTCTCTGTCTCTGTCTCTTTCTGTCTCTGTCTCTGTCTCTGTCTCTGTCTCTTTCTGTCTCTGTCTCTGTCTCTGTCTGTCTCTCTCTCTCTCTTTCTATCTCTCTCTCTCTCTCTCTCTCTCTCTCTCTCTCGCTCTCTCTCTCTCTCTCCCCCCCCCCCCTCTCTCTCTCTCTCTCTCTCTCTCTCTCTCTCTCTCTCTCTCTCTCTCTCTCCCTCCCTCTCTCTCTCTGTCTCCCTCCCTCTCTCTCTCTCTCTCTCTCTCTCTCTCTCTCTCTCTCTCTCTCTCTCTCTCTCTCTCTCTCTCTCTCTCTCTCTTTCTCTCTCTCTCTCTGTTTTTGTCTCTCTCCCTTTCTCACTCCCTTCTTTACTTCCCATTAAAATTAAGAAAACATACAATTTATCTGTTGTCCTAAATGAGCCAAGTCTCATCCATTTCCTTCAACCCTGATATTCTCATCTCAAATAGTCTCTTAGTCCAAAGGAGAACATAATCGAAAGAACATCCCTTATTCTTTAAAAAACATGAAAAAAAATAGAAGATTCCACCAAAAGAATATCCCTAATTCTTGAATAAACATTAAAAAAAAAGAAGAAAATTCCGCCAACAGAACATCCCTAATTCTCGAATAAACATAAAAAAAGAAGAAAATTCCGCCAACAGAAGTCTTTCTTAAGTGCCCAGCCCTCTAGAACGCTTTTCGCTTCATTATGAAATAAACCACACGGAGAGGAACATGACTTGAGACCCTCCTGCGAGTAGAATATTAAGACGCTAAACAGCAAGGGAAATGAAAACGAGAAGATATAGTAGCCTCGCATCCTAAAAAAAAAGAAAGGAAAAAAGACAAAAAAAAAGTGAAGAAAAGGAAAAATAAAAATAATAGGAAGGCAAGAGGAATGTAATTAAAGCCAATATCTTACGTAATAATACTTCATATGGAGGATATTGTATGTTTATTTATTTGTGTTTTTGATTATTTATTTAATCTAGTTGGGTAGTTCATTTTTAGAATCAGTTGACAGGAAGTGATGTCAAAATATGTAATTTGGCCTTTCTAACAAGACGCAGAAAAGGGTTTCATGTCCGAAGACAATATTAATGATGAGATTCCGTGACGATAGCCTGTGATCTACTGCAATGGAAATGCAACCTCCTTTCCGCAATGAAATCAACGATGTACGTGTTACGGCACTTCCGCGGCTAAGGCTAATAATGGTTTTTAATTTCTACTCTTTACTCTTCCTACATAGCATGACTAATTTATGAGTAAACTTACAAGTGAGCACGAAATTCTCACTCCCCTAAAGCTTTCTCGGTTGGTCCTTGGCTAAGAGTTCATGTTTTCCTTTTCATCGATGCAGATTACCAGTTGGTTATTCAGATTTTTTTTTTTTCAGGTAATAAGGTCCTTTTTTTATAAAGTCTATCGAAAAGCATATACATGGTTTGATTTCATGTTTGTAAAAAGATGTGTAATTCGCATAACAAACTCGAGAGTGATCACGCTGCTTCAAGGTCACAAGCAGACTCTGTAAGTATTGATCATTTTCTGGACCGCACATACAAAACCACACACTCACACGCTCTTTCACATACGCATACTTTTACTCTTGCTATACCGGGGATTTCTTTTCATATTTTTTCAATTGTTTTTCTATATACTGTTGGTCCCTCCATACTGTCCTTTTCACTGCATCGGCCACCTAATCTCGCCTTCTAAATTTCCCCGGACTTCCAGCACCCTCGGGGTTCTTCGCAATCTATAAATATAACTCTCCATCGCCAGGGACACCATCCAATTTCTCTCCCTCTCTTTCTCTCTCCCCTCCCTTCCCTTCCCTCGGCCTACCCACGCACTTTATCGACCCTCTCTTAGACTCTTACGAGCTCCCTTCTTCTCTATGGTTTAACTCCTTAAGGCCGCGCCGCTTTGGTTGAACAAGAGAGAAGTTGTTTGTTGCAAGGACGCCTTTCTTAGCGCGATCATGCCAGCGAAGGAGGCTCCCGTCCCGTTCACATCCGTCAGATCCAAGTGATCTGAGGATCGTGTTTCTGGGGCTCTTGATTCCAAGGCAAACATTTCTGTTTGATATTTGACTCCGCGATCTTTGTGAGCTTTTGAGTCCACAGATTGTTAGTATTACAATGGACCTGCGGTGGAAGAACATTCAATATTTGTCTTTAATTCTCATGCTCCAGCTCTTCCTTTCTAAAAAGGAAAGATTTCTTGGTGAAGGTACCTGACAAGCAGCGTGCATGAAATGTTGATCAGCTTGGAAACGAGAACTGTACGCTCTCTTTAATACTAGAAACGATCTGTAATCTCTTATGCTACGGCAGGTAAGTTCGATCAGAATACAGCTTTGTTGTAGAAGTACTGTGATAAGACCCCAGGTGTTCATGGTAGCTACTTTGTCTGCATTGTATCGAACTGTATCAGTTTGATGTTCATGACAGCGACAGGTCCTCAATAACGACGCATGCCAGAAACAGCAAAAAGGCATTGGCGAAATGTCGATACTGACATGAGACTATAACTCATGTGCTTACAGTATTAACAAACATTCCGTCTGGGAAGTGCATAGATTCATCTTCGTAAAGGTTGACTCGACACCGAAATAGCTGCATTCATGGCCTACGAGAATTGTCTTTTTCCGTATATATATGAACAGCACATTATGAAGGGGAGTACAATCCTGCAAAAGTAATGTGAGCGACTTTAGGCCTACGAGTGGGCGGGGCTCCATAGGGGAGGAAGCTTGAGACGTACTACTGAGGCAGCGGCAAGTACAGCTTACTACTCAGCAAGTCGCAAATATTTGTTCGAGGGAGGAGGAGCTTTCAATAAACAAGGCGAGCATTAGTGATGGAAAAGTAATGACTGAGGTGGAGCTCATGCCATTTTTCAGAACTGTCAATAAGTGACGGCTCAAGTCAATCACAGTAATGATTTCCCAACTTCAAACTTTTTCGAACATTTCTCAATCCGACTACAGTGACGACTACAACACCTCGACTCTACAAGTTATACCAATTACGAACAAGAGTATGGTTGTGATCAACAAACGAGATTAGGATATTGATCGTAATTACATATTAACGTCGGCCTATATCCTATCCCGTGTGGGTAACATTCTGATGAAAATTTACGTGAATAAGTAAATATGTAATATCACTTAGCTACAATTGGGGTAAAGGCCAATACAAACACCATTAACATAAGGGTAATTTCCTTTTCAATTTCTGTTTAATGTAGACTTCGAAGAAAACAATGAAAGATCAATCTTTGCAAATATTTGCATAATACCAACAAAGAAATTGCAAATAAGGATTACGACCTTGGCTATAATAACGCTAGTGTTTGTTATGTTAATTGTAACCGCACAAATGAGGCAGAAAGATCATTAAAAGGAATAGAAATAACATTAAAAATCACAAGCATTAAATTACCTAGGTTTAATAATCAAGGCAAAGAGGAAAACTAAAAGAGCATGAATAAATTG
>NC_061833.1:6279557-6282057 GCF_019202785.1 Penaeus chinensis
AAGAAAAGGAGGAGAAAAGAGAAGAGGAGGAAGAAGAAGAGTAATCGCTCTACAAGTGACATTTCGCTGTTGCAAAGACGGCCTCCAGACGTGGTAAATATTTTCTGAACGTTCCAAGGGCCCACGTGATGAACATTCACATGGCTTCGTAGTGAGTAGTCATCGGAGAGAGCCCCAAGGCATGTGGTCATCTTCGTCTGCTTCGTGGCAAGATGATGATGCATAACTCACATACAGGTCATCAGGTAATCTTTGATACCGAGTCTTTTGATCTCTGAGGAATTCGTTGACATTTAAGAATATTGGATTTCTTTTTCATTCGCTGTTAGCAATTTATATTGCATTTTATTATTTATAATAGGTGCGTTTCATCTGATATTTTGCACACAAATCTGGCATATCAAAACGACAATGAACAAGGTAATAAAATGTGCTAATGACGAGCTCGAACAATTCGGTGATATGACGAAGACCACAGCTAAAATCAGTCAACGGTTTCCAACTGTTTTTCTTTCTTTTTTTAGTATTCTATCTACCAGGGAAATATTGCGGAATAACAGTGATATCTCTAAACCGCAACCACATTGCTATATCTCTCCTCCTCTTCCTAGATTGGATAATGAGATGAATTGATATGAGAGAAGCGAAATAGCTAAAGTGCAGTCATTGATTACAGTGTTTGACGTACCAACGCACATTTATCTGCGATATTACCAGTGAGTATGTATGAGGTTAACTGTGTGTACAGTATACTACTAAGGCTTACGCAAATAAAATGTCAGAGTTCAAATTTATTAAGCAATCTCATAATTACAGGTACTCGTGATCTGTGATTAAAAAAGGCAGAAATGTGACATCGAAGCAGAACGTATAATGCCGATATATCAGTGTTAATCAAATAAAGCATGACTTGTTAATCTGTAGTCTGTAGTATCTGTATCAACGTGGGCAGCACGAGTGGGAGCTCCGTGAGCATGTACGTAAATGTAATCCCTCACAGCAATGATGGAGATGAGACCGTCGGGGAGTAAAGGTCACACTGACGCCCACGCGGAGAACTTCAACTTGTAAACCGTGATGGACTTCGCTGCAGGTTAGATTCAAGCTGTTTCCCCTGGACTTTGTTGGCCCAGTTGTGGTTAGTGTTACAGGTGGGCTGAGGTCGTTGTGAGAGGATTGTGCTGTCAGCTGCGACTTGCATGTTCTATTCTGTTATTATTTCTGAATACCTCATAGCACTGAAATTTCTCTTCCTCCCGTATGAAAACATGAATGAGGGATGGGATTACCGAGTAGCAGCCGCTTCATTACCTACATATCACTCCCAAATGACTGGTGATTACAAAGGAATACTCGCTATCGACATTTGGAGACAAGACGGTGAAAAAATGGAAGGGGAGATGTCAAAGAAGAATGGGAGATGAGAAGACAGGGATATACATACAAACAAAAGAGTTAGAAGAAGAAGGAGAAAAAACGAAGGAATAAAGAGAGATGGAAGGAAATAAACGACAGAGATAACACCATACAGATTAGATCAGGTGCCGGAGGGTAAGAAAACTGATCACTAGACGAGAGATTCATCACAGAGCTTTAAGCAGTAACCAAAGAATCACAGCAAGTATTCCGTTATAGAGGAGGTGTGTGATGTAGATGACACACGGAGCTAGAACGATCACGGATGGAGAAGCAGAGTAAGGTAACAGCGGAATAGAGTAAAAGGGGAAAAGTAACAGTGGCGATGAAAAAGACTTCTAATACCGATGCAACTGAATAAGAAGACATAGCAGGAGCGAAGATGACAGCGGCGAGAGGTAGAAGTGAGGGAGACGGTAGAAGAGCAAGGTCAGGTGAAGTGAGGGAAGCCATGCAAGGGAGTTCTAGTGAGGCATTTTGAGCCAGACACGGTGTTCATGATGTACAAACATCTCTATGTCTTCAGAATAGCACCTCGCTTTTCCGGTTACATGGGTATATGGAAACTGACACGGCATATGCATGTGTATACGGTGTATGGAAGGTATGTCGCATCTTTGCATACATACGCATATGCATACATAAATACACACACACACACACACACACACACACACACACACACACACACACACACATGCATATTCAGTGCAGCATTAAAGCAGTTTACCTTGTAACTAAATATCATCCATATCCAGTTCCAGACTGTTCTTCCGACTCATATTTCTCAACAGACAGCTCCTGTCTCATCAACCTTCGAATTCTGAAACATGCGAAGATTCTGTATTCTATACCGAGAGCGTCATGCATTTTCGGATACCGATCAGCAGGCGATCGGATTATCCCTGAGGGCAATGCAGCCAAAGGAATCCAAGACCTCCGACGGTAGCATGACCATTTGCATGTTGCAATGTGATGTACAAGGCGGGGATCAAAGGTACAGACATCCTACAGAGAAATGAAAGGTTAAAAAAGAAAACTGGAAGAATCCTATACGTTCTAGAGGGGGAAATCTGTGTTGATG
>NC_061833.1:6294557-6297057 GCF_019202785.1 Penaeus chinensis
CCGGGTGTTGCGGCGAGGAGTTCACTGGGGTTTACTTGGCTGTGTATTATGCTGTGTGGCTTTGTCTGCTCTGTCTGCGCCTTGGGAGCATCAAAGAGGTTGCTGGTGGTGGGCTTGAGATGGGTGTACTGTGCGTTTTGGGTCGTACGTTTGCTTCCTGCAGTGGGGACGTCAAAGCAAGGCAGCGTAACCGAAGACGTTTTCTCGGTAAACTCAGTAAAAATTAAAATATATTCCTAAGGAGACCGAAACAGTTTCATGAATATAATGCAAAAACAAAAAACAAAAAAGAAATATAAATTATCCTATGAGAATCTCATCAGCTTCCCATAAACGGGGGGATACTCGTAAAGCTTTCTAGATCTTTTATTTATTTATGAAACGAAAAATGGTAGACGCAGGAGGCACAACTTAATAATTACTGCGTTGTTGCGCACATACATAAAACAGAGAAAATCACAGTATTCTGGCTTTCATCCAAGACTACTTTGCCTTTGCAGTGTCTATTATACCTCCAAAGGTTTTGCATTGCCATACGTCAATCACTGCTCAATCACGAGCAAAGGAGTATGAATTAGTCACTGAACGATTCTATCTAAAATCATGAGCACCTTCTACGATTACAAAGGGTCTCAAATTTTATACCAGTGACATAACACTGCTAGAAACGAATCACTGTACATCGTATAATATCTACGGTTGCCACGCGCCTGGTTTTACTTCCAAGATATCAACATTTTGGTCGAAATATATGGATTATGATAAGAAAAGTAAAGGGTAAGAAGCGCTTTCAGGGAAGTACCTAATTCAGGATCATCTTCACGTTATCAATTATTCAATGCAGTTCCAAACACAATTTCAACTTTTTTTTACTGTATATTTAGGAAAGTGACATAGATACTCTAACACCGTATCAAAAAATCCTTATCAACAGAAAGAACAACGGAAATGATAGTGATAATGATGATGATAACAGTAAGGGTGACAATAATAATAATATTAATCAAAAGAGAATTACAATAATAATGCAAATAACGATTTTGATATTGACAGTATTTTTGAAAAGTAATGATTGTTGTCACCAATTTATAACAGTAACGATGATAATAACTGAAATAACAATTTATATAACGTTCGTGACAATATTTAGAGCAATTACTGTAATGACAACACGGACGAAAAGATAAAGTCATGGCTCTTGTAAAAAAATAGATATGATACTGATGGAAACACAATAGTAATGATGATAATGATGATGATAATCATAATAGCAGTAATACTATTAATGATATTAATGGTAGTGATAATGATAATAACAACAACAATAATAAGAATAACAATAATAATAACGACAATAATAATAGTGATAATAAAATTGATAATGACAATAGGAAGATGGCAATAATGATAATTATGAAAATAATAATAATATTATAATGATACTAATAATGATAATAATAAAAAAATAATTATAATCATAATAATAATGATCATAATAATAATAATCATAATAATTATGATAATGATAATGATGATAGGGATAATAATTTTAATAATAACGATGCAAATAATAATAATAGTGATGATATTGATAATGATACTCATTATAAGAACAATAATAATAATGATAATAATAACATGCTGACAATCATGGCGATGATAACAATGATAATGGTAATGGTAGTAATAATAACACTAATAGTGTTAATATTAATAATTAATAAATCAATTAATCAGTGTTAATATTACTACTACCGCTAGTGCTGATAATGATAATAAAAATGATGATAAAAATAGATACTACTAATAAGAGTAACATTTGAAATAAGGAATGAAATAACAGTAGCAATAATATTAAAATTAGGAAAAAACATTGTTAATGGTAATTATAAGGATGATATTAATGGTAGCAATAATAAAAGTATTAATGATAAAAAAAAATGTTGATATTAATGACAACAATTTTAATACCGATAACAGCAATGCTAATACTATACATAATGATAAATTTAAAGTAATGTTGAATCAGAAGGAGAAGAAGAAGAAAACAGATTAATGCAAATGATGGAAATAATGAGGAAAATACTGATAATCAAGACAGCAATGGTAATGATACTGACTAGCGAGTGTTTCTTTTTTATTGAATATCAGTTTACTTGAGGAAATTTAGCTTGTCTTCGTCAGAGATGTACAGACTTCAGAACCTTTCGGTGATCTTGTTTCAATGTTTCAAGAGTCAGCTGTATTTCCTTACAAAGAACCTCCTCTCTCTCTTCTCTCTCTCTCTCTCTCTCTCTCTCTCTCTCTCTCTCTCTCTCTCTCTCTCTCTCTCTCTCTCTCTCTCTATATATATATATATATATATATATATATATATCAATCTATCTCTTCCTCCCTCCCCCCCCCCTTCTCTCTCTCTCTGCCTCTCTCTCTTTCTCTCTCTCTCTCTATCTGTCTATCTCTCCCTCCCTCCCTCTCTCTCTTTCTCTCTCTCTTTCTT
>NC_061833.1:6347057-6349557 GCF_019202785.1 Penaeus chinensis
GGATCCTGCCTTGCAATTGCCCACGATAACAAAGAATAGTATAAGACGTTTAAGAACATTCACAGAGAAGTCCGAAGATAAAGGAAAAACAAACGCAAGGAAACTCGTGTGCAGAGAACACTATGTAAGATTCGGATAGGCCAGATGGCACCAATTTAGACAGAGAGAGAGGGCCATATCGAAGAGAGGAGGAAGAAGAGAGAGGAAGCGAAGGGGAGAAGGAGAAGAGACTTAGAGAAGGAACAGGAGGGAAACGGAAAGAAGGGAGAAGAAAGATAAGGAAGGAGGAAGATGAAAGATAAGGAAGAAGGAATAGAAATAAAGAAGAAAAGAAATATACAAGGAAGAGGAAGATGTGAAAGAAGGGAGTGGAAGTAAAGAAGAATAGAAGAAAAAAAAAAGAAAGAGGAAAAGATGAGAAAAAGAGGAAGCAATAGAAAGAGAAAAAAATAAGTGAGAAAAGGGAGAAGAAGAGGGAAAAGAAGTAAAGAAAGACGAAGAGAAGGAGAAGAAGAAGGAGAAGAATAGAAGCAAACAAAAGAAGAGAATCAAAGGAAAAGACAGGGGTAAACGAAAAAAAAGCAAAAACAAATAACAAATGGAAGAATGACAGAAGGAAAAATAAAGTGAAGAAACAACAAGAAAAAAAGTGAAAGGAAAAGAAAAGGGAAAACGAAAGCAAAGGAAATAGCAGAAAAAAGGATAGAGGAGGAAAGAAGAAGGATAAGATAAAAGGGAAGAATCCAAAATAGGAAAGGAAGGAGAAGCAGAGGAGTAAACAAGAATGAAAATAATGGAAAGAAAAAGAGTAAGAGAAAGAAGAGAAAGAAGGAACGAAAGGAAAGGATGAAACAAAAGGAGGGTGAGCAAAAGAAGAAGAGGAAATGTAAGATATCAAAGAGGAGAAAAGGATAAGAAAAAGGGAGTGAGAGAAAAATTTACAGGAAAAGAGATAGATAGACAGATTAATATATATATATATATATATATATATATATATATATATATATATACATATATTTATTTATATGTATATATATATATATAGAGATAGAGAGAGAGAGAGAGAGAGAGAGAGAGAGAGAGAGAGAGAGAGAGAGAGAGAGAGAGAGAGAGAGAGAGAGAGAGAGAGAGAGAGAGAGAGAGAGAGAGAGAGAGAGAGAGAGAGAGAGAGAGAGAGAGAGAGAGAGAGAGAGAGAGAGAGAGAAAGTTGTAAAGGTTAACAGAAAAAAAATGTTAGATACAAAAAAAAAAAAAAAAAAAAAAAAGGCTATGGACAAAAAACTTTATTTTTAAAAACACGTTGCAAGAATTTATTGATCGAAACCCGTCAGTTGCATCGCTTGCACTGGGATATTATTTATCCTCAACGTTTTTTTTTTAAATCTCACATCTAAATTTCTCATGATTCAGTACGGATGATGAATAATTTGGAAACAGTCACGTAAGGGATTTAGAAGATAATCAGTAGAAATATGTTATTGGTAAATGTTTTATAAGCACAATAACACAAATAGTGGTAAAGAAAATATATATAATCATAATAATACTAGTTATGGTAATCTTCATGCTCAGTTTCACCATGATAAGGATAATGTTAATGATTATGACAGTCATGATGATGATGGTAATGGTAGTTATAACAAGAATAATGATAATTAGGATGATGATTAGGATGAGGATGAAGCGGATAATCAATTTAATCAACATCACCAACAATGATGACTAATAATAATAATAAGATCTATAATGAAAATAATTGCAATGATGATAATGATATCAGAAATAATAATAAAATCAATAATAGTATTGATAATGATGATGATGATAATAATGATAATAATAATGAAAATAATAAGCATAATACTACTAACAATAATCAAAATCTAATGGTAATAATAATATAGATAACTACATTGATGATGATAATAATAACAATAATAGTGATAATAACAGTGATGATAATGATATATATGATGATGGCTACTACCACTACTAATGATAATAATAATAATAGTAATAATGATAATAATAATGATAATAATGAAAATAGTAATAATAATAATAATAATAATAATAATAATAATAATAATAATAATAATAATAATAATAATAAGATGAAAAAGAAGAAAAAAATGCAATGATAATAATAACAATAATAATAATAATAATAATAATAATAATGATAATAATAATAATAATAATAATAATAATAATATTTTTTTATAATAAATCATAAGAAAATATGAAAACAATAATTACAACATTAATAACAATTATTAATGGTATTATTATCATCATTATTATTGTTATTATTATTATTATTATTATCATCATTATTGTCATTATTATTATCATTATTATCATTATTATTATCATTATTATCATTATTATTAGTAGTAGTAGTATTATTATCATTACCATTGTTATAATTATAACCATAAAAGCAAAGGTGAGATATATTAACAACAGTAATAATGATATTGATTATAATGATACT
>NC_061833.1:6364557-6367057 GCF_019202785.1 Penaeus chinensis
ATATATATATATATATTGTATATATATATATATATATATATATATATGTATATATATGTGTGTGTGTATATATTTATATATATATATATATATATATATATATATATATATATATATATATATATATATATACATATGTAATATATATATATATATATATATATATATATATATATATATATATATATATACATATGTACATATATATATATATATATATATATATATATATATATATATATATATATATGTCTCTTACATATACCTTTGAGCATTGCACACTGCATGTACACGCTCTTGTAACTTCCATACACCGCATATACTGCCGGGTATCACATCTCAAATCATATAGCCTTCAAAGTCTGGAATTCGCTGACGTAAAGGCGGGGTATGAAAGAGAATATCTGAACAAACCATTAAACCGCTATTATCGACAACTCAAGGAAGGGGAAGGTGCCCCTCCGCCTTCACGCACACAAACGCTATTAGCACTACTCCATGCTATTGCTTATTCATTGAGCAGCAACGGCTAAGCAAGAGGCTCCTTGTGAAAGTTGAACGTGCAAGACAAGCAACACGCTTTCAACTGAATACTTCAAATAACTCTCCATGAGCATGTGATCCGATGAAATCTCCAATAAATCTAATATAAAAGGATTATAGTGCGTCGCGATACAATAATCATATGCACAAATCTCTAATTAAACCTAATCCCCGAAAATAAGACGACAAGCCATTTACCTCACTCCCTGATCACAACAACAACACATATTCAAGAGCCTCGAACACTTATTCAGTTTCCAGCACAATTTCCCACAACATAGCTCGACATTTGTCTCAATATGCACTCCAGTATCTGCAAATTGAGACGACAATCATTCAGGTCCTTGTGAGGTTGATTGTTCTATAAATTCAATGAATATCTTATCCTTAATACAATTACGTGGCCACACATGCGGGACCTTTGTCGCTGATGGTCATTGGTGAGGTTCGAGGGTCCTCAGAGGGCGGGAGCTTCGCATTAATACAAGAAAGTGTGTGTTTGAGAGTGTGCGTTTAGGTGTACGAGAGAGGCTGGTATTAACACGAAAGAGTGGTATGTTTGATAGTGTAGGTTTGGGAGTAAGAGAAATGGTATTTACGCAGGGAAACGTGTGTGTGAAAGTGTACGTCGAGATGTTCGCGGGAGGTTAGTATTAAAGAGAGTGTTATGGGTCTGGGTGTATGTGAGGGAGTGAAAGGTATTGTGGAAAGAGGACCACTCTGTTTGCCTAGTTTGTAAGTTAATGAGGACGAGTGGTAAGAATGAGGATACCAGTGATAATGGTGATTGTAATGAGACAATAATGATAATGATAATAAAAGCGAGAGACTGTAAGTGTGTGAGTGTGTGTATGTGTCCCGCTCGCTTATCTGCGTAGCTTATACGAGACTGAGAGCGTGGGTGCGCAAGCCTGTGCGTGTATGTGCGTAAAACCGTGCGTATTATCCCCGTGATGAATACAAATTTCACCTAATTTTACTGTCATAGGAAGTAGTTCATATTTGTCAAGTGTATCGAAAATCCAATAATGTGATCATCCTTAATTAATTCATGTTTGTCCTTTTTAGCTTAGTCACGTTTACTCTTCCATTAGATAAACTCTCAGTAAATGAGCAATTAAGAACTTTTGTTATGAGGAACATACGCAGTTAGTTTTATTGATATATATGTATATATATATATATATATATATATATATATATATATATTTTTTTTTTTTTTTTTTTTTTTTTGTGTTCCTGAAATACGAGTAAATTAGCAATTAAGAACTTTTGAAAATATGCAGTTAGTTTTACTGATATATATATATATATATATATATATATATATATACATATACATATATATATATATATTTTTTGTTTTTTGTTTTTGTTTTTGTTTTTGTTTTGTTTTGTTTTCTTTCTTTCTTTTTTTTGTTCCTGAAATATGAATAACTCACATGTCTCCATGGAATATTATTGCGTCATATATTAAAGTTAATACATTACGATACACGTATTAGAGTTAATTATGTAATATGATGTGGCAAAATTGCCTAGTCCTATGGTCTCTTTCGTCAAATTTCTGTCTGTCTGTCTTTCTGTCATACTCTCCTATTTCTCACTCCCTCCCCTTTATCTCTCTCTCTCTCTCTCTCTCTCTCTCTCTCTCTCTCTCTCTCTCTCTCTCTCTCTCTCTCTCTTTCTCTCTCACTTTCTCACCCCCCACCCTTCCCTCTCTCTCTCTCTCTCACTTGCTCACCCCCCACCCTTTAGCTGTTAGAATAATTGGCCTAAAAAAAACATGACTCAAGACGTATAATTCATACTTTTTGACATTTTCTTGGCTAGTATAACGACTAATGATCCCTTCGCACGGAAAGGGAGTGAGGAGGATCCTGGAGGAGGGAGGGAGAGAAGAGGGAGAGGGCAAGGGGGAGGGAGAGGAGGGAGAGTGGAAGGGGGAGATAGGAGG
>NC_061833.1:6409557-6414557 GCF_019202785.1 Penaeus chinensis
TCTCCTCTTCCTGTTTTCCCCATTCTCGCAATCTCCTTTCTTCCTTCTTTCCTTTCTCCCTCGTCGTTTCCCCTTTCTGCCTTCCTCCTCAATCTTTCCTTGTCTCCCTTTGACCAATCTGTTCGTCCCAATTTCGCAGTCGTCCATCTTCCTTCTCTTCTTCTCCCCTTCGTTCCCCTCTCTCTACTTCCGCTATCTCCCTCTCCCTTTTTCCTCACGGTCGTCTCCATCTCCTTATCCCTCTTCTTCCTCCTCCTTCTCTTCTTGTCTTCGCCCCTCTCCTTCCACTTTCCACTCGTCTATCCTCTGTGTCTCCCCTTTTAGTCTCTTTCCTTCCCTCCTTTTGACCAATCTTCCTTTTCTTCTACTCCTCCCCTCCTTTAATCCCCCTTCTTTACCCTCCTTCTCTCCTCACCTTTGCCCCTGTGCTTCCGCATCTGCCTCTCCCCCCCCCCCCCCCCCCCACGCCCCCTCTTCTCTTTCTCCCTTTGACCAATTTGCTCATCCTAGTCCCGGAGTATCCCATCTCCTGCCTCCTCTTTTCCTATACGCCCCTCTCTCTCTGTCTCCCTTCTTTAGCTTCCTCCTCCCCTTGTCTTCGCTCTCTCTTTCCAGCTCCACTCCGCAGTACACTTCCCCCTTAAGTTCTTCGCCATTGCTTTCGTCCGCCTCCTTACACCCCCCCCCCCCACGTCCTCATCTTTCATTCCCCATTCTTAACCCTCCTTCTCCCCTTGCCTTCGCACCCCCTCCTTCCACTTCCTCTTCTCCTCCCCTTCGTCCCCTTTCTCTCATCCCCTTTTCCTTCTCTCCCTTTGACCAATCTGCTCGTCCCTGCTTTGGCGAAGGCCCCTCGCTCTCTCGTGTCTGTCATCCCTTCCGCTGGCACTTCATCTCCGCTTCAGTGGCCGTTCCTTAATTACTTAGAACTCCCTCCTTTCCTCCTTAAATTCCAGGAGGAACGCCCATAAACCACTATTCATGGTCCTGCAAGGAATTTCGACGTGGACCTGCAGAAAAAATGCAAGGAGCGATTGTTAAGGAATGTTATGTGGCAATTTTTCCCCCCTTCCGTTTTTTTGCAATTTTCCTTCTTTGTGTTTTTAACTACTTCTTTTCATGTTTTATTAATTTTCTTTCGTATCTTTATCACTTCCTTTTCTTCTCTTTCTCCAAAGTCCCTTTTCTCGTCTCTCTTCATTCTTCCACGTCCTCCTCCTCCTGCCTATTCCTTCTTCCCCTTCTTCCTTTATGTTCTTTCTTCAGAATTTAATCCGATTTATTAATGCAACACGACTTATGAATAGACATTTTTTTATAAATTCTGTTATTTTTTCTTCGCGTCAGCTGCGACGAGGAATTGTATTCATAAAGTTTTTCCTCCTTAACTTTTAATCAATTATTCTGTAAAGAAAATAACTTCCTCAACTGAGACAAAAGGAAACGTATTTGTAGGTTAAAAGTTGTTAATTTTACGTTCCTCAACTGTTTCGAATCATTCGTTTCTTCAAACAGACATACAGCAAATACACCTATGACAACACAACCCTACAAACACGTACATACATATATGTGTACACACACACACATAGACAAACAGAACTATCAAAACAAAAAACAAGAACTTAATCATCACCAACAAGGGAAATAACAAACCCCAAGATCAACAAAAACATCACAACTACACCACCCAAATAATAAAGAAGAAAAAAAATATCACAAAAACGGCAACGAAAGCATCAAAATCCTAACCACAAACAATAACAAAATCAATCAACAAAACGCAACAGCAACATCACAGCCATCCCTGCCAAAAAAAAAAAAAAAAAAAGAGCCTTTAACACCCAAGCAACAACATTAACAACAACAAGCAAGGGCAATCGCGGGGTTAATCCTGAGGTTCGAAATCAAAATGTAAACTTGACCCGATAACATGTGTAAGGTTACCCCGTAAGCGAGGTCGATAGGGAGAAGGGGGAGGGGGAGGAGGGGGAGAGGGGAATAAGGGGGGAGGGGGAGAAGGGGGGAGGGGAGGAGGGGGAGGGGGAGAAGGGGGGAGGGGAAGAAGGGGGAGGGGAAGGGAGAGGAGGAAGAGGAAGAGGGAAAGAGGGGAAGGGAGAGGAGGGAAGGAGGGGGAGGAGAGGGAGGAGGGAAAGAAGGAGAAGGAGAAGGAGGAGGAGTAGGGAAGAAGAGGGAAGAAAAGGGGAGGGGAGGAGGAGAGGGAGGAGGAGGAGCATGGAAGTAGGGGACAGGGAGAGAGAAGGAAAGAAGAAAGAAAAACGGAGGAGGAAAGGAGGAATAGAGATGAGATAGGAGGAGAGGAGGAAGAGGGATATGAGCGGAGGAAAGGTGAAAGAGAGATGAAAGAAGAGGAAAGAAAGAAGAGATATAAAAGAGGAGAAAAGAAGAAAGAGATATAAACAAGAAAGAAAGGAGAGAGAGAGAGGTAAGAGAGGGAAAACAAAGAGACATGAGAGAGGAGAAAAGGAGAGAAGGAGATGGAAAATGTAAGGATAGGAGAAGAGGAAAAGAAAAGGAAAGGGAAATAACAGAATAAGTATAGAAGAATAAGAAATGTGAATATGGAGGGGAAAGGGTATTGGGGAATAGGGAAGGAATGGAAAGGAGAAATAGGGATAAGAGAAGAGACATATAAAAAGGAAGTAAGAAGTAAGAATGAGGGAAAGGATAAAAAATAGGAAAAGGGAGAAAAGGGATAGGCAAAGAGGCGATAGAATAAATAAGAAAACTGGTTAGAGAAGAAAGAAAAACAAAAAAGCGGGAAAGGAGCAGAAGGTAATAAGGAAAGTCCAAAAGAGCACACAGAAAAAGAAGAGAGAAGATAAGAAAAAGGAATAATAATAACTGGGGAAAATGAGTAGACGTAGGAGAATTACGAAATGCAATTGGAGAGAAAAGAAAGGAAAGAAGAGAACGCAGAGTGAGGACAGACAGAGAGAGAGAGAGAGAGAGAGAGAGAGAAAGGGAGGGAGAAAGAGAGAAAAGAGAAAGAGAGCGAGAGAGAGATAGCGAGAGAGAGAGAAAGAGAGAGAGAGAGAGAGAGAGAGAGAGAGAGAGAGAGAGAGAGAGAGAGAGAGAGAGAGAGAGAGAGAGAGAGAGGGAGGGAGGGAGGGAGAAAGAGAGAAAAGAGAAAGAGAGCGAGAGAAAGAGAGAGAGAGAGAGAGAGAGAGAGAGAGAGAGAGAGAGAGAGAGAGAGAGAGAGAGAGAGAGAGAGAGAGAGAGAGAGGGAGAGAGAGAGAGAGAAATAGAGAAAGAGAGAAAGAGAGAGAAAGAGAGAGAGAGAGAGAGAGAGAGAGAGAGAGAGAGAGAGAGAGAGAGAGAGAGAGAGAGAGAGAGAGAGAGAGAGGGAGGGAGGGAGGGAGAAAGAGAGAAAAGAGAAAGAGAGCGAGAGAAAGAGAGAGAGAGAGAGAGAGAGAGAGAGAGAGAGAGAGAGAGAGAGAGAGAGAGAGAGAGAGAGAGAGAAATAGAGAAAGAGAGAAAGAGAGAGAGAGAGAGAGAGAGGAGAGAGAGAGAGAGAGAGAGAGAGAGAGAGAGAGAGCGAGAGAGAGAGAGAGAGAGAGAGAGAGAGAGAAAGAGAAAGGGAGGGAGAAAGAGAGAAAAGAGAAAGAGAGCGAGAGAGAGAGCGAGAGAGAGAGAAAGAGAGAGAGAGAGAGAGAGAGAGAGAGAGAGAGAGAGAGAGAGAGAGAGAGAGAGAGAGAGAGAGAGAGAGAGAGAGAGAGAGAGAGAGAGAGAGAGAGAGAGAGAGGGAGAGAAAGAGAGAGAGAGAAAAAGAGAGAGACGAGAAAAAGCGAAAAGTAAGACGCGCCAAGAGAGAGAGAGAGTATAGAGAACAAGAACAAAATGTCGACTCATAAAAAAACAAGATATACAAAAATACAAAAAAAAAAAAAGAAAGTTGGAGAAAGGAAAAGACAATATAAAATAAAGAAAGTAAAAGCGCCATAAATGATAAAAAAAAAAAAAAAAAATACATTTAAAATCATACGAAGATGTGCGAAGAAAACTGAGAAGAGAACGTGGAAAGTGAACAATACTAAGAAGAAATTTACGATAAGGAACGAAGACGAAAGAAACTAAAAGCCAAGCGAAAGAAGAAGGAAAAACAAAACAGTAATAAAGGGGAATAAACCAAGTTAAGAATAGCTATTGTAATATATAAGTATAAAGTATGATTAAAAGTAGTAATATATAAGTATATAAGTAGTAATATATAATATAAGCATAATGTAAGTGTAAGTAATTGTAAGTATAAGTAGTAACATATTAATAGTAATATATAAGTAATAAGTAAGAATGGCTATGGTAATATATAAGTAAATTAACGGATATATAAATAAAGTCTCCCCATTACGAATCACATGTACAAGGATGCAGTTACAACAAAGGCTGTTCTGTAACATAATAATCAAATAAACAAATGAGTGATAATGAAAAAACAAAAACAAAACAGAAAGACAGAACAAAAGCAACAATTAAAAAAAAAATCACCCCACTATAGAAAACGTGAAACGAACAGAAAGATAGAGTTACGAGAAAGGGCGTTGACTACTCCTCCTCTTCTCCCCTCCCCTTCTCCCCTCCCCTTCTCCCCGCCCCTTCTCTCCCACCCCTACCCAACACCCCTTCCCACCTCCCCCTTCTCCCCGCCCCTCACCCTCCACCCCGCCCCGCCCGCGCGCCCTCACTCACCGCCCGCAGGTCTAACACGTTGACAAAGCCAAACAGACCTGCGCAGTTTTCCCACTCTGCTGATTGTTAGATGCAGCTGGCTTGATAAAGACGAACTGATCACGTAAGCTTTGACATTAATCTGTCGACACGGAGAGAGAAGGGAGAGAGAAGGAGAGAAAGAAAAGATAAAAAGGGAGGGATGGGAAGAGAGAAAGTGAGTGAGGGAGAAAGAGAGATAAACAAGAAGGAAAGGGAAGAGAGAAAGTGAATGAGAGAGAAAGAGACATAAAAATGAGAGGGATGGGAAC